>NC_072019.1:11430000-11730000 GCF_027791375.1 Indicator indicator | reverse complement strand
ATGATTTTCAAGCAGTGTGAAATACCTCCTTAAAATTCCTTAAATTGGTGATGCACACCCTCTAGGCACCTTTGAAAATGTTGGGGAGAAATTTGCCTTTATTGAAGTCAGTGAGAGTTTTACTACCAAGTTCAATAGTGCTACATCTTGCAGCTTTCTACTGACTTCAGACATTCTGAGTTCTCTGGTTGACTGGTTTATTTAAAAGGAGTGGGAGGAAAAAGAATGTCTGAAAATAATTTTTCCACCAACGAGATTATTATTGACTTACTTTGCAGTTTAGACCATGCAAAAGTGTCAGAACTCAGTGAAAGGTATGGGTTCACACATTATTCCTGACATTCTTCATATTTATAATATATACAATAGAGCAAGTTTGTAATTTGACCTTTCTGTATTATTCCAGTTATTCTATCTCATTAAGGGAAAAGGATTAATATCATAAATGGGAAAGTGCCTGTAATATCCTACCTTAACAGTTCACATCACCACACCTTATAAGGGCAGTGCTACTGTGTCTTGGTTATATCTACTGCTGAACAAAGAACTATATAATATATGTGGTTTATCTTTTCTTCTGGCTTCATTGAACATTTCTGTAAGCCACACTTTAATACATTAAGAAATGGCAGTTGTGTATACATTCCAAATGCGCTAACTATAAAATGGTAAAATTAAACAATATTTTGTAGGACAACAGTCAGCAAAGCCCTGAAATTCTGACAAATAAGAGACCTAGTGATAGACAACAAAACCATGTCTTTTGACTCTGTCACACAAAATAATTGGTAAGTGTCATGCTTTCGTGGCTGTAGAGGAAATAATATGGGCAGGGAGGAACCCAACAGGTACAGGGTCAGTAATAGCAACCTCATAGAAATACTGCAACACTGCTGACATTAATAATTAAATGTACAAGAAATCTCAATAAATATTAAGTCATTTGCTAAAGAAATCTATGCCAATGGCTTTTTGTGTGTGTGTGCAAACTGATTTATATCAGAGAAAGGGGGAATCCGTTTTAGTGAGTCTTGCGTTTTTTCTCCTCGGAGATGTAGAATTATAAAGTGCAAATCTGCTTAAGTTGGGCTTTTTTTACATTTATAAAGGGCCACACTTGATTTAGCAATACTATATTTATGTGTAATGACATAGGCACATTTATTATACATTCTGCTAATCTTCAGACGTGCATTTTGACAGGATTAGGAATTTATACAATATGTAGACTTTAGGCTGCACATTAAGACTGAAGCATGTCAATACATTTGGGTTTTTGCAAGCTAAGACTGAGCATTTCAAACAATCATTTTGTGTTTCCTGCTCTCTGAACAATGAACCACAGTAATCCTTCTGATGGTAATCATACTACTTTCTGTTTAAGACTGCATTTTGTTTGTACATTTATAGTGTCACTTAACCCAAAATCCAGGAGATTTTCTTTATAGGTATCTTTTAAAAGGAATAGAAGTGAGTATTTTAAGAAAATGACATACATAGAACTGAGTTTTCTAAAAAGTACATACTTCCCAGTATGTATTTTATAAATATTTAAATGAAGGATGACCAGAAATGTATAAACAACTGTGTTAACACTTTAGAAAGTGTTACTGTGTTCTGCAGCTCAGTAATAGATTTCTATACTGAAGGGATTAAAAGGGCTTATGTTTGGTGAATGCAGAAACTCTTTGGTTTTTTTCTTTTTCCTATAGAGCAAGTTGCATCACAGCTTTTGATAGACTAGTTAAAAATTATATTCTTATCTATGGAAGGTATATAATGTAAATTAAACTATTTCATTAAAATATTAATGAAGAAATTCACAGCATTGGACATGTACAAGTTTATTTTTAATCTTAATAATGAGAAGCTGGCTATTCATTTGCATGAGAATAGCAATTTAGTGTGGCAAGAGAGCTCCAACTGCATCCCTGCAGTTTATTGCCTTAGGTTTGCAAACTGCTTTAACAGCCATCAGCCAAGAAATGTACATGTCATCTGCAAATCACAAATCACAGATCTTGACTCGAGTGATTGCACAGGGAGAAGTGCTGAAGGGTTCATAGTGGCCAGAACAAGACTTAAAAGTGATGTGAAATAGGGAGCAAAAAGGGCTGCAATTGCCTTGGAGCCTAAAATAGACTGAGTTTCAATGCCATGGAAAAAATCACCAGCTTCTCCATCATTTCTTTAAAGGTCAGAATTTTTGTAGGTGGATTGGGAGCGCAGTGGATTGCAGATGCGTTTAACAGCAGGGTATTTTCCGCTGCCATGACCAGTTAAGGAAGAATTTCAAAAACACATCTGCTGGTAAACAGTTTGGCCCTACTCTGGGTCATCTGCCTTATCTGTGCTCATTGCTGCATGAATTCTTACCTGGATAAAGTCCCAAACCTCACATCAGTCAAAGTTAGGCTTTCAGTACAGTCCATTACATTTTTTAGAGAGGTACCTCTGTGGCTTTCAGTTGGTTTTATGATGTGGTTCAGCTTCTTCACAAATGTATGAAGCGCACTGGCAGTAGAGACAAAGCTTGCTCCTTCCCACTTCCTGTTCACATTTCACTCGTCAGAAGGCAGAGCAGAATATGTAAGAAAAAAATGAAAGGAAAACAGATGACTTAAAGAATAACAAGGACTCAGGGAGAGGATTTTCTCAGTACTGCAAAAGGAGTCTGTTTTCCAATACTATTTTGTATCATTTCAGGCCACTAATATTATGCAGAAATTGATTTGAGAGGAATTCAAACACGAATTGCCTACAGATCTAGGAGGCAGTAAATCCATTTTCCTTTTTGGTCTGTCTCACTCTGCAGGTGATTAAACGCCCCTGGTTTAAGATTTCCTCCACTGTTGCAATAGAATCTGAAGTTCTGTTTGGAACTGGAGAGATTAAAAAATAATCCTTTTTATTAAATAGGTGAACCAAAATGCAATTAATTGGACAAAGACCTCTGTAGGTCAGGTTTTATCTGGGGAGTGTCTACACTTCACATGTATTTGTATGATACTTAAATATCTCTAAGAAATTTAACTTTTCTAAATGTTTATTAGTCCATGGTGAGCGCACTGGATCCTCTTCTGAGATCAAGCTATGAATTTATAAGAAATGCAAAGTATTTAGATAGTTTCAAACAGATTTCAGAGCACTTGTAACGTCTGGGGAATGACTTCCTCTTGGCTATTCTACTGTTAACTTAGAAGAGAAACGTAGGCAGTTTAACCAGCTGAGATTCTTTGTATCAATGGTAACTGAGCTTATTTGGCTAATGGTTATTATGAAGAGGGTGTTATTTCCTTTGGAGTTCTCTCCCACCTCGACCACTGCCATGCAAATTACACCATACAGAAATGATCTTCTTAATTTCTGTGAGAGAAAAAGAGAAAATCTGCAGCAAAAGCATAAGCCATAGGAAGAACTGAAAATTCTTCCTGACATACTCTCCTGTGAGCTGAGACATTGAGGGAGGCTCAGAAAGCAAAATTAACTTACATGGTGAAAAGCTAGCAACACTCTTCATGAGATGGTGGGCTTTGGTTTTGAAAAGGCACGTAGCTGAGGCAGTCTCTATCTATACAATCACTACATCTAACTCTTGTGGCTTGCAGTTATGTCTTCCAAAGCAGCTCTCAGTGCATCCGAAAGATTTGTCTGCACGTTTGTTATTTGAAGGTTATGCTGTTCACACCCTGAACCTGAATTTGCACTTTAAAAAGAACAATGCCATGTTTTTGTTCAGTTTTTATCTCACCTTGTGTTCATCTCCAATGGCAACTGCTTTTTCTACTGTAGACCATCACCAGGTGGCTTATAACACCAAAGTCAATGGGTACCTCAGAGGACCAAGCATTAGCTTTTGACATAACTGGCAAGCACTGAAGAAAAAAGCAGAGGAAAGGGAGAAAGGGAAGAAACTAGTGTCCACAGGCACTGGTATTTCAGCACTTAATGGGAAACTTTATCCCAACAGACTGAAGCCACCACCTCTATGACACAGTCAAGTTTTGCAGCCCAGGCAGGGTTTCAGAACTCTTTGCCAGTTTTAAGTGTCCTGCATTTTTTAGCAGATGCTGCTGCAACACTGCAGAAGAGATGTGATTGCACATTACTATATTTCCTCTTTGTTTTCACTTACCAAACCTAGAGAGATTTTCTTTCCCTTTTTTCAACTCACCTAACTTTTCAGTCTTCTTAACAGAGGAAGTACAAAATTGTGTTGCTTCTGTTTTTGCAATAACACTATTGTAATGATTACAAGCTCATGAGTCAAGGATGACTTTCTCACCTAGCTCTTACTAAGGCAAATCTCCTTTGCTTTATCTTGCCATACTCACCAGCCCTTCTCCACTGAACCGCTGTTGAATCCTGAGGGGAGCACAAAGGATGTTCAGGGAAAAGAACTGACATTCTCCTTTGGTTGTGTTGTGGGTCTCTCTGCAGCACAGAAAGTTCTCTGCACCTGTACCGGGAACAGGAGTAGAGAAAAGAGAGCTGGAAGAGTTGAAAACATTGGAGGAGAATATTAAAAAATGTCACAGACACAGGGCAAGAAATGGAGGCAGAGGTGGGTTGCATTCCAACAATTGAATGGAGTTGTTGGGCCCACAGTGACACTGGAAGGTGGCAACACTGTGGTTCTGACTAACAGGCAGTGACTGACCATAGCCTGGTCACTGTGAAGGCTTCCTAAATCTTTTAAAGCTTATAGCATTTACATGTGTATTCTTCAACTTAGTCAAATGGCTTTCTAAGAAGAGAATAATAGAGTGTGAAATCAGTCTCCTTGCAATTCAGATTTGATGTCACTTCTGAACCTTTGCTTTGCTTCTTCTTCTCAATGGCCAGCCAGCTCCCCTTCAACACGCTCATTTATTAACAGTGCATTTAATGATTTCTTGTTTCTGGTTTAAACTCAATGGCTCCAAAGAGATAACAGTATCAATAACATTATCAATATCAACCAGTGACCCTTCTATGCTTGAAGAAGGACAGATGTAGGAGAGCAACCTATAAGAAGGTCTGTAGTTACTGGGAAAAAACCCAGATGGATGAACTACCTAAGTTTGGTGCCCTTTTCTCCTTTCCCTTCCAACAATTATCTAAGGCAGATACTGAGACCTAACTACTAAGGATCCATGCAAATATCTGCTGTGCTTGTCTGATCAATGATTCAATAGGCAAAGAGGGGCCTTTTTTCCATGCTCATCTTTGATTTCTGCACAGAACTATGCTAAGCTTGTGTTTCTCAGATGAAAGCAAGTGGTACAGTTTATGCTAAGATGACAAAACAATTTGAAAGCGAATGTGTATAGCGGAGAGAAGAACTTAAGCACATGGTTGACATTATTACGTTTATTTCTCAGTGAGACCTGTCTTTTCGTGACACTAATCAAAAAACTGGGTCACCTCACAATGATAATTTCCTAGGAATCTTGAAATTCGTGAGTCAATTTGATCCCTTTTTAGCTGAACATTCACTAAGCACAGTGAGGCTGGTGAAACTCAGCTAGCTCATCAGACTTGTCATCGACTATATGTGAAGAGTTTATATCCTTAATGGGATCAAAGGTTTTATCAGTGATCCTTCGTAAATGTAAACAGATGAAATATTTTTCTACCAGCATTGATTCCGCACCTGACATTTCTTCTGTTGATCGGTTAAGGGTTATTGTCCATTATAAAACCAGAGACAAGGAAGGTTTATTACTTTCTTAACAACCAAGAACCATGCCAAAGAACATCCCCCACCCCCTTGTTTTAATCCATCTTGCAACAACTGAATATTAACAACATTTGCCACTGCCAAGGACAGATTTTAAACCATGTAAGCCCAGACATTATGAGGACCTTTTCAAAATATTGCATGGTGTTTTAAAACACAGAGCTCCCATTCAAGTCAAATAGAAGTCAGTTAGCTATAATACTAGTTATCCTTTAGAAATTTAGAACTGAAAACGTCTCCAGACAAGGATTTGTGAAATTAAAGCATTGTCAAAGAGTGCCATGCAATTAGCTTTTATTACCAATAGAAAATTATGCTCTTCTTTAGCGTCCTTTATTGTTAACTCTGAATATTCCCTTGCATATCCATGCAGTTGAGAATGTTCCTGGGAAAACAACACATTTCTGAAACATGCTACAGCTATCAAAGAATTAGCATTCTTCATAATCTCAGGCTGTGGGTTATTACTTGTTTGGCAAAAGACACCAGTCCTAGAAAAAAAACTAATCTTATTATGGGATGTAGTTAAAGTATATTAAAAGGGAAAAAAAACATTTCAAATCCCATAAAAAGAGAGGACAAATATCTTGGTTTGAGTCAAACAGAATTTTTCATTCAAATGAAAAAATCTTGAATGAAAATTTTAATTCACCAAAGATAAAAATATAAATTGCTCTGAAATGCATAAATTACCTGCTGCAAGAATGACCAACCCTGGAAATATGGCAAACGATATCAATTTAAAAAGGAGAAAGGACATTTTAACCTAGACTAGATAAGACCAGTTTCTCTGGGCAGAGCAGGAATAACTCACTCAGGTTCATGTGAGTCAGTCCTAACCACAAAGGTAGAAGTGAGCCTCTGGCCTTCATGTGTTGATCCCTTGTCCCTAAATCAGCATCAGCACTGATAGATGGATCACCAGGACTATGTCTACACAGCACAGCCTGTACAGAGATACTGAAAGAGCACTGACCCAGGACTGGGATGGTGCTGGGTAAGTCTCTCAGCTGATCAAGGGGCAGCAGCCTTGTTAAGACAGCCAGAGCAAGAGCCTCTCAGGGATACTGGACCTGCAGTGAGAGTCATTCAGAGCTAGCCAGTGATTCTCTGCAGAGAAATTACTAGTAGTAATTATCAGAAATTAACAGTAATCCTTTGTGCTGTATTCTACAATTTCCAAGTCCTGCAAAAGAACATTACATACTTAGCGTATCTTGAACCTGCATTTCGCTCTGCTCTGTCTTACTCCCTGAACTAATTCCCATCAAAATCTTCATCCATGTTAGTCTGAAAGTACCCAAACCTGTCTGACCTTAGATTCTAAAGAAACACTCCCTGGAAACTGATATTGTGGTAGGAATGAGTGAGTGGGTCAATGGAATGAGAAATCAAGCTGTATTGTCATCACTGAGGTGATGTAGACAAGTGAAAAATAAAACATAAATTAAAATGAGACTGATGTCAACATATTATTAAAGATCAGATTAGCTTTAATACTAAATTTTAAGTCAGAGAAAGCTAACACTCATCTCATAGAGCTAATATAAAGAAAGCAGCTCTCCCAAAAATCTCCAGTCAAGATCCTCTTCTGGTGGCCTGACTGTACAAATGCTTATTGCATGTACTGATGACTGATGCAGATAGTACCGCTGACACAGGGAGTGTTTCCCTATGGACTATTCCAGGAATGAGTCTCAGCACTACAATCCCCTTAGAGCAGATTGCCATCTTCCACATTGCATTCTGAATAAAGAAGGAGAAAGGCTTCATGCTTTGTCTTACCAGGTCATTAACTGAACATATGTATCAGCCTTTCTTCATTAACAAATATCCTCCTAATTCAGTGCTTTGGAACCAAAAGCCATAGACCAAAAAACCTTGCAGGAATGGCAGAAATAAGACTGCCTCAGGCTCTAAAACTCCAGCACATGACGTATTCCAGTGAAACTATGGCATCCTTGTTTACAAGATGGGAAATTTCAATCACTAATTCAGGCACATTTTCAAACCAATAAAACTCAACCCCAGGTTTCACTGTGGAATATTTTTTACTGAGAAGTTACCAGATATAAAAACCTGTCCTGTTTTCTTCCCCCTCCCACTAGGCAGCCTAACTTCTGAGGTAGTCACACTCCTTTTCTTGCTTTCCTTTTGACCCCGAGTCCTTCCTATTCTTGCAACCCAGCAGCCTCATCTTCAAGGAAGTGGCCACTGCCATCTCCCTTGACTGCTACACAAGAAGCGAACACCACCTTTACTCCCTGCTGGAACCATGTTTTACTTAGTCACCTGCACTGGGAGCACTCCGGGCTCTGTATATACTGTGTATGGTAGAGACTGATGGGAGCACAGGTTGTTAAAACACTCCAGATGATTTTTCTATGAGGTTAATTTCCCTGCCATGTTTCAGTGGTGTGTTTCTGTTACAGTTACCCTGATTGTAGAAGTCCTAAGAGACAAATTATTTCATTATGCTAAAAAGTGGCTATGGGTTTGATGAAGTCACTGTCCATATGTGCTGTTTAGTTCTGGCAACTACTTTTCTTCCTTAAAGGAGGGAAATACAGTTTCCATTGACACTTCTGCATCATACTGTGTCTATGCATTAAAAATACATCAGGTACCAGTAATGATCTAGAAAAAAATTCTTACTTGAAATACAGCTATCTGATGGAGAAAAAGTTATAACAAAATTTAGTATCCAGAAAGTGCTGGATGAATTCTGGCTTGAAAAAAAGATGCATATTTTAAACAGTGAGGGATATTAGCTTACCATGATACTGAGATGTCTTTGTCAGTGAGTAACTTCTTGGTCAAAATTGGGCTGCCTTTTTTTTTTTTAAATCCATGCTAATGGAGAGGTATCTCAGCAAGATAATTCATTAGAACAATGCATCCAACCCACAACTCATTTTGCTGGTCTTTTTTCTCCAGGGATGGACTTATTTATGCATAGATAAACCAGGTCTTCTGAGAAACAGGTGTCCATTGTGCCTTCAGACTACAGCTGATCTTTGCATAGATTGACTCTAATGACTGGAAACTGGCCAATGTGACACCCATCCACAAGAAGGGATGGACAGAAGAACCTGGGAACTACAGGCCTGTCAGCCTAACCTCAGTGCCAGGGAAAATCATGGAGCAGATTGTCTTGGGGGCAATCACTGCACACCTGAAGGACAGCCAAGGAATCAGGCCCAGCCAACATGGATTTAGGAAGGGCAGGTCCTGCCTCACCAACCTGATCTCCTTCTATGATCAGGTGACCAGCCTGGTGGACGTAGGAAAGGCTGTGGATGTAGTCTACCTGGACTTCAGCAAGGCCTTTGACACTGTCCCCCACAGCAAACTCCTGGCCAAGCGTCAGCCTGTGGCTTCGACAGCAGCACTCTGCACTGGGTTAGGAACTGGCTGGAGGGCCGAGCCCAGAGAGTGGTGATGAATGGTGCCACATCCAGCTGGCAGCCTGTCACTAGTGGTGTCCCCCAGGGATCAGTGCTGGGCCCCATCCTGTTCAATATCTTTATTGATGATCTGGATGAGGGGATTGAGTCCATCATCAGTAAATTTGCAGATGACACCAAGCTGGGAGCAGGTGTTGATCTGTTAGAAGGTAGAAGGGCTCTGCAGAGGGACCTTGACAGGCTGGACAGATGGGCAGAGTCCAACAGGATGGCATTCAACAAATCCAAGTGCCGGGTGCTGCACTTTGGCCACAACAACCCCATGCAGAGCTACAGGCTGGGGTCAGAGTGGCTGGAGAGCAGCAGAAAGGGACCTGGGGGTACTGGTTGACAGCCGCCTGAACATGAGCCAGCAGTGTGCCCAGGTGGCCAAGAGAGCCAATGGCATCCTGGCCTGCCTCAGGAATAGTGTGGCCAGCAGGAGCAGGGAGGTCATTGTACCCCTGTACACAGCACTGGTTAGGCCACACCTTGAGTACTGTGTCCAGTTCTGGGCCCCTCAGTTTAGCAAAGATGTTGAATTGCTGGAGCATGTCCAGAGAAGGGCAATGAGGCTGGGGAGAGGCCTTGAGCACAAGCCCTATGAGGAGAGACTGAGGGAGCTGGGACTGTTTAGCCTGGAGAAGAGGAGGCTCAGGGGAGACCTCATTGCTGTCTACAACTACCTGAAGGGAGGTTGTAGCCAGGAGGGGTTTGGTCTCTTCTCCCAGGCAACCAGCAGCAGAACAAGAGGACACAGTCTCAAGCTGCACCAGGGGAGGTTTAGGCTGGAGGTGAGGAGAAAGTTCTTCACAGAGAGAGTGGTTGGCCATTGGAATGTGCTGCCCAGGGAGGTGGTGGAGTCACCATCCCTGGAGGTGTTCAAGAGGGGATTGGACGTGGCACTTGGTGCCATGGTTTAGATAGTCATGAGGTTTAGGGTGATAGGTTGGACTCAATGATCTTTGAGGTCTCTTCCAGCCTTCTTGATTCTATGATTCTATGATTCTATGACTATTTTGCTGCGAAAGGGCCAGGCTACATTGCTACCTTTTGTGACTAGACTGGTTGGTCATTACAGCTATGTCCCAAGACAAGACAAATTCCACTGAGTCAAGGCATTGCTGAACAACGGAAATTTTTGTAGACAGTTTTGAACATAAAGTCTCACACTAGTGAGATGAAGGTTTACCTATCTATTCACTTTGTGGAGGTGTTTGAAAATAAATCAGTGCTTGTGATTACTCAGACACTAAGTTATTCGAGGATTAGTCTTCCTGATTTATGTTGTTTAATGAGACACAATAAACTACCAAATCTAAGAAAGACAGCCAAAATCCCACTTAAGTGATAAAAAGATTGAAGCTTCATCTGCAGATTATGTTTGACTTTACAATAAATGTGTTTTTACACATCCTTTTCCCAGTCCTGTCTTTCCATGACATTATTCTTCCCTTTTAACTTTCTTACAAGTTAGGACTCGATCGTTCACATATGAGTCAGGATCCATGTAGAACCCATGTTTATACAACTATGAAATTCCAGACAATATATAGAAGTCACCATTAATATGAAAGCCAAAATCACCCAGCACTAGTAGTCAAGTATTTACCATGTTCCACATAAGAAGAGCTAATGGTTATAGAGCCACTGCTCTGAGTAACAGCAAGCACAACACGTTTTCCATCTCATATACCTTATCACAGAACCATGGAATTGTTTCAGTTGTAAAAGACCTTTAAGATTATTGAGTCCAACCACTATGTAACTCCAGCAAGTATGGTGATAAACCGTGTCCCTTAGCACCACTTTCCTGGTCCTGCTTGTCACACTATTCCTGATACAGGCCAGGATGCTGTTGGCCTTCTTGGTCACCTGAGCACATTGCTGGTTCATGTCCAGCTGACTGCCAGTCAACAACCCCAGGTCTTTACAATTGCCTCTGGGCAACTTTACAGCCACTCTGCCCCAAGCCTGCAGGACCTGATACTTGGCTTGTGTCTCATACAAGTGGCCTCAGCCCATCAGTCCAGCCTGTCTAGGACCCTCTGTAGAGCCTTCCTATCCTAGAGCAGATCAACACTCCCTCCCATCTTAGTGTAATCTGAAAATTTACAGCGGGTTCACTCAATCCCCTCATCCAGATCATTGATAGACATTAAAGAGAACTGTCTCCAGCACTGAACTCCAAGAAACACCACTTGTGACAATCTGCCAACTGGATTTAACTCCATTCACCACCACTATTTGGGCCCAGCCATCCAGCCAGTTTTTTACACAGTGAAACTTTCCTCCCATCCAAGCCATGAGCAGACAGTTTCTCCAGGAAGATGCTGTGGGGCACAGTGTCAAAGGCTTTACTAGATTCCAGGTAAACAACATCCACAGACTTTCCCTCATCCACTAAGCAGGTTGCCTTTGATAGAAGGAACTCAGGCTCATCAAGCAGGACCCATGTTGGTTGGACCTGATCATTTGGTTGCCCTGTACATGCTGTGTAAGGGCACTCAAGATGATCTGCTTCATGACTTTACCCAGCACTGAGGTCAGACTGACAGGTCCAGATCCTCCTTCTTATAGATGCCAATGTCCAGTCAGTTGGGACTTCCCCAGACACCCAGGATGTATCACCTATTAAGGAAGGTGATACCAGAACACCTGAATTTTCCAATGTCTTGCATACTAGAACCACTCTACATGAAATTAATTTAATTGTAACATCCATGTCCAAAAAAATACGTAATCTTGGGGGAGCAAACCTTCTGCTACTGCTTTTTTCTCTCTCTCTCAGCTTGGATTCCTCAATTTTTTAATTTGGCAATATATAGTGAGATCAGGAGATACCTGTGCATATCAGCGAAAGGTTATGTCAAAGGCAAAAAAAAAAGATGAATTGCCTAGTTATGTACACTTGAAATTAAGATTAACAGTGTTCTGTTGAAAAGAAAGATCTCACACATAGAAAGACAGAGAACACATAAAACATTCAGAAATGGGTGACAGTAATTTCATTAGAACGCTGGAAAAAATATACTGAAAAAATCAGTAGACTCTTCAACCTACTCTATCAATTTCTTGTCAGCATTGAGCTCAATAAATTCTTGCAAGTTCCATATGACTTTCTTTTGTGAAGTACAGTCATCATCTCCTGACCCTTACTTTAATGTACCTACTTTTGAAGTAGATAAAAAAGTACAGAAATATGCTTTCAAAAAGGCAAAATAAACATATTGCTAAAATAAGCACTCGAGACTTGATTGCTTCCCCTAGCTTAGTGCAAGGAAAGAATATGATTTACCAGGAAGTCAATAACTTCAGAAATGAAGTCCCAGAGAAAACTTTTTTTAAAAGCATATGCAAATAAACATCTTTATATTGGCATAGTATTCCACTTCAACTCAGACAAATATCTGACTGCAAGCAAAACTCCCATCTAGAGCTCACTGCTTTGAAAATCAAGCTGCAAAATGCACAAGAACATTTGTTTTCCATCTTTCTCATCAGAGTTCCAATTTTTTTATAGAGCTGGGGAAAAAAGTATTGCCAGAGAAGGTTCCTCCACACACCTTTTTTCCCCCTACTTTTTCTTTCCCATCTCAGCTGAAGTCACAACGTGTGCATGGTATTAAAAATAAAAAAGGTAAAAATAATTAATAATAATAAATATTTTTTTATTTTGAAAACTAAACCCCAGTTTTCCAAGCAGCAATTGGATTCCAATTTGGTTTATTTTTTTACACCTAACATTATGCAACTTTGTTGCTATTGATCCAAAGTTCTAGAAAACTTTCCATGATTGAATAGGCTACACCAGTAGGACCGAACAAAATAGGCTAATGAAAAACACCTCTGCAATTATCAGACAGATCTGTGAAACTTACAGATGTGTCACCCACAAATTTTCTGTACAGCTCACTTCCACTTACTTACGGCTAAATTATGCAATATAAAACTCACACTTTAGGACAGGGCATGACAGCTCTGTGGGTTTTGGCCACCCCTGGTGCAACACACCGGTGTTACACATGGAATACACAGGCCCAGAAGAAGCATCTACTAGAACATATGAGGGATAGAGACACGGTCCATTAGTCTTTTAGGAAATACACTGAGCAGACTAGAGATGTTGTAAGAGATGGGGTTATTTCTTCTGTGAAATGAGAAGATGTTTTATGTAGCAAATCTGACAATGAATTTCCAGCATGAAAGAATCTGCTCACTACCTCTTAGCTACCGTACTTGATCCAAGGTTTTAGAATAACCCGAGAGTGTCAATCAGGAAAAAAACAATATAAAAAGACCTGATAAAAACTCAGAAATTGTATCAGGGAAAGTAAAATGAAAGCAACCAGAAGGATCAACACATCAAGTTAGGTTTTTCTTTTTCCTCTTCCATCATCTGCTGCATCTCCTTCTCTAATGTAGTGGCTGTAATTTGACAAGTAAAAAAAACAAACCCAAAAACAACTAAAGCGGTATTGACTCTTAGTTCATTTGCTGAAACCCACTAGTTCAACTGTGTCCACCACTTCATCACATGTAGAAACCAATTAAGTAAAATAACATCAGAAGGGTAACTTCATTCTCTTGGACACAGTAGGAAGGAGGTAGGGATGGGTATTTACTCCTTTCAGCAGCAAGCGTCTCACTTGTCAGCGTAATTCCTACTTCTCTCCATTGCACATGCTCCTAAAAAAAGCCATGCAGCCAAGATACCTACATTGAAAAGGTGTATCATTCACCTGCAATAAGCTTTTCCTTGAAATAAGTATGATCTGCTCTCAGTTTCACTAGGAGTAACATTTAAATCTTTTCCTTCTGGTGTCAGTTGTCATCATACTTGCAGTGCAGCTATAAATGATGCTTACAGCCAGTGAGAGACCCTAAATATTCAAAATGGAGAATGACTGATAGCTCTCACACATTAAAAAGGAGAACTTCCACACAGGGTATGTTGAAGCTGCTAGAGATATTGATGTAAGTTGTGACAGTTAGAATAATGAGAGCAGTGTAATGTCAGTCTCGATAAGAAGCTAAAAAGTCTAAAAGAATGAGAGCGTGAATTTCAAGGTATCTTGCTATTGTTTAAATGTCCTGTTTTGCCAACATATCAGATGACAGAATAAAAGGTTGACCACAAACAAACATGTTTCCCTGAGCTCCTTAACCATCAGGAGCAATCTTCCCATTTCCCACTTGAAAAAGGAAATGATAAGCAATATTTGGGCCACCGCTCATTTCAACAGAAATCTCCAGAGTTTCATTAATATTTCCTGCCACCACCTAACTAGATTCTCTGCTTAAAACGCTAGTTTCATCTCTATCAGTATAGAAAGAACATTTTAGCAAAGCTCTGTTGTTGAGCATTTTCTCTTGGGTTGGAGAAAGAAGGAAATTTCGTTTGTTGCCACATACTGATCCTACTGTTCATAAAAATATTTTCATATGAGGGCACAAACGTACTTGGGGAACTTGGTAAAATGAGACAACTTTTCAGTTTTTGTAGTGGTGCATCTGTACTTCATCCACCAGAATAAATGAAACAGTAATAAATACTGAGCAAAGAATGTTCATTTGTGTTCAGATCAACAAATAAAAAAAAGCAGTTGTTCTTAACTACAACAGATCCCTGGATGACTATTCAGTTTATTTACAATCTCTCATGACTGCAATTTTCCTTGTATGTCTCACATCCCAAACTTTGAGCATGGCATGAAAAAAGCCATGCTCCTTACTGTATCCACCTATTCACATCAAATCTCACTTGCAATTGCCAGAGCAGCTTTCAGAGTGAGGTCCTATTCAGCCCAAGAGGAGGGTGCTGAACTTGTGGTAGGGCAGGAGATCTCATGAATTGCTGTTAGCAAAAAGCATGAAAGAAGTGAATTTAAACAGCAAGGATTCAGACATCTTGCCACAGAATACTGGAAGGCTCTCTGACCACAGTTTCCTTGTAAAGAATACACCTGAGGATAATTCCCAGCCCCCCCCCCTCTGCCCCGATAAAATAATTCTACCACTTTTACAAAACACTTAAACTCTGATTCTTCAGACCAAAGGTTAAACTCTTTTCCAAGCCTTCATTTATATTTTTTGTCTTTAGGGAAGTAAAGAAAATGGCTATAAAGAGTGCTTACTCACTTGACAGATTGAGCCAGGAGGCCTCAGTAAATCTGAGTAAAACCTTAACTAAGTTAATAGAGAAATGTGGCATTAGGATCAGGGGCTTATACACCTGTTCCTGTTCTTGAATAGTATGTTTAATTTACAACTTTCCTGTAATCAGCAGAATTATCTCACACTGCCCATTAGAAAGGTTAATGTTTAAATTTTAAAATAACTATTAAATTCAAAAATCCACCAAAAATCCTTCATCTTTCATCAGATTATAATTTTAATAAGCAATTAAACCACCATAATGACACCAGTTCTTCCACAAGACTTCTCTTGTATTATTCAGACTACACTCATCTTTCAATCCTTTTGTGTTGTGTTCTTCAGCAGGTTCACTGTTGATACAAAACTGAGGGGAGAGAGACTGACACACTGGAAGGCTGTGCTGCCATCCAACAAGACCTGGACGGGCTGCAGAGCTGAGTGAAGGTCAAACCTCATGAGGTTCAATAGGAACAAGTTCAGCACCCTGCATCTGGGGAGGAATAACACCAGGCAGCAGTACAGACTAGGGGTCATCCAGCTGGAAAGCAGTTCCATGGAGAAAGACCTTGGAGTCCTAGTGGATGGCAAGTTCTCCATGGGACAGCAATGTGCCCTTGTGCCCAAGAGGGCCAGAAGCATCTTGGGGTGCATTAAGAAAAATGTGTCCAGCAGGTCTAGGGAGGTTCTCCTCCCTCTCCACTCTGCCATGGTTAGACCACACCAGGAATGCTGTGTGCAGTTTTGGGCTCCTCAATTTGAGAGAGACAGGGATCTGTTGCAGAGAGTCCAATGGAGAGCTATGAGGATGATTTTAGGACTTGAACATCTCTCCTACAAAGAAAGGCTGAGAGACCTGGAGCTGTTTAATCTCGAGAAGAGAAGGCTGAGAGGGGATCTTATCAATGGCTATAAACATCTGAGGGGTGGGTGTCAAGGTGAAGGTGACAGTCTCTTTTTGGTGGCGCCTAGTGATAGGACAAGGAACAACAGGTGCAAGTTAGAACACAGGAGGTTCCACCTCAAAACAAGGAGACACTTCTTTACTGTGGGGGTCATGGAGCACTGGAACAGGCTGCCCAGAGAGGCTGTGGAGTTTTCTTCTCTGGAGACATTCAAAAAATGCCTGCATATATTCCTATGTGGCCTGCCCCAGGTGATCCTGCTTTGGCAGGGGGGTTGGACTCAATGTCTGGGGTTCCCTTCCAAATCCTAACATTCTGTGATTCTGTGAACTATAATATAGTCTAACACTTCTTCAAAATAAAGAATTATGAGAAAGAAGTCTTTAGTCTACTAATGTAAACACGAAGTTTTTTCCTTTGAAAATGGCACCATTTATAGCTACAGTACCTTGGAGGAAATCTGAAGCATAAAGCAAGTTTCCTAAGGTCAGAACATGCTATTGGTTAAAAAAAATAACATACACACCTATGAGTATATAAAAGCTGTGACCACTTGCCAACCTGTTTAAAGTTATATACAAAGAGAAACACAACCATGCTCCTTTACTTTAGCCGTATCTTAGAGTTTAGCTTTAAATCGTTTCTGAGGAAAGGCTTCCTGCAGACTTTTCACTTAAATAGTTGTAACTACAACTGCAAAACACTGTTGACTGGTGGACTCCAGAGACTTGTTCATTACCTGTCATTAAATGTTTTAAAGTTTGCATAATTGATCCAGCCAATAAGTCATCATTGATTTATAGGGGTCCGTGCTGAAGAGTTGCTCATTAAAAATTCATAACACTGGTATGTGTCTTTACAATCCATTAGCTGTTTACGTACCCACAGTCCTAAGATTGATTGACCTTGGACTGAGATTCTCATAGACAGCTTTTTTTTTAATAAAAAACTAAAAATTTCTTCTTTTTTTCCCATATTTTTTACACAAGTCCACAGTATAGAAAAGCAATACTTCAGTCTTTTCCCTTGACAGCTATACTTTGATTTTTTTTCCTCTCCATCAAAACTGAAACTTTACTTGAAATGATGAATAAATAAAGCATACTCCATAAACAGCTTTCTACTATTATTTAAGCTTGCGAGATGCGCTCTGTTAGTCTCCTTTCCCCACCATCAGATTCAAGTGTGTAAATGTTCTAAAAGGCTTTGAATGTTTTATGATGATTTCAGGGAATGATGGAGTAATAGCTGAAGAGCGAAGCTATTAGTTTTAATATTTATATTGAGTGCTCTGAAACATTAATGTGACAGGATGTAAGATCAGAGCAGCGGGACATATTTACTTCACAACCATTGCCACGTGGCAAAAATATTTATTTTCTGAAGCTCTGAGACAAAGTTGCCTTTTTCTTCCACAGGAATTTAAAGTTCACATTGACATACATATTAGCCTTTCCTGAACTCTGCATTTATCTTTAGAACTAAAGATTAGTTACAGTTTTGGGTACAACTTACTTGCATATGGGTAGAACCCAAACATAATGATGTTGGCAGTGCCTCATGGTCTCTTTACAGAAGTTTTCCAAAACTGATGTTAGTTTACCAGTTCATCTCTCCTTGTCTGTTGTGTCTGCTTCCCAAAGAACACCTTAGAGAAAAGGCAAAGAAAAACAGTCATTTGTTAATAAAGAAATGGGATATGCTCAAGAGCAGAATCATCCTTAAAAGGTTGTTTCATATTGTCTTCCAATATTTCATGCATGAAGTAAACCAACCCTGTAAATGTCCTAAGTCATTGTGCTTGGTTCTTACGTTCAAACTAGCAAACATATTAAGGTAAGTGATCTTAATTACCAAGGGTCAAACAGCACTCACCCCACTTGTATGGTTCTCATGGTCTTCAGAGAACAAGTAAAGGAAGTAAGATGAGATCCCTAGGGAGAAATCTTCCTATCAGGTTTGCAGAGTGTATCTGATATAAGCGGAACAAATGATGACTTATTGCTGCTACATTATGAAAATGTGATTTCTCCAGATGCTTCCATGCTCTGTGTAAGGACTCCATAGGCTGACACCACTGCCAGGAAGCAGTTCACAGGGCTCTGGCAGGAGAAACAGTTGAGTCTACTGGGTACATTTTAGCTAGATGTAACATACGTTATTGGAATACGTCAAGCAGGCTTACAAGAACAATAGTGCTGGGCAGAAAATGAAGCATACTCCTAGAAGATATGTAAATAGGCAGCCTTAGCTGAAAAAGTGAAGTTACCATTATTATTATGTTCTTTGCCAGAGTCCCCTTTATATACCTTTTTATCCAGTCATGGTGCACTGGGAGCTAAGATGGACTGGAAGGCTGGAGTGGGGAAGAGGGGGGGAAGGAAAAAAAAAATCACAGAAATACTCTATTGCAAAGTTGAATAGATTGGTGTGTCACATGCTATCCCAACCTTACTTTTCCAGAAAGATAAAGAAAGCTATTCAGAGGTCTTTGTTATCTTTCAAACATCTCATTAGCCTAAATAAATACCTTCTGACTTGATCCTTGGTGACCTCCTTTCCCACCTACCTGCCAAATCATCCCGACAAAAGAAGCCAATAGAAATGTTCACCAGAGCATCCCTTAGTCAGTTTCAACAGCCCAGAACACATAGCATTTTTTTCTGGAAGTATATTTCATTAACCTTCATGCCTAAAAACACATAATCAGTCTATACTCCACCATTATTTTGAATATTCCACTAATTGAGTCAATCCCCTATATTGTACAGACATCTATACCTGTAAGTCATCATTCTTTGTCTTTCCCACATCTGCTTCTGTTCTTAACTTATGTTATTTGGAAAGCATTTATAAATACAGTTCTTTTCATCATTAGCTGAAACATACTTAGGGGAAAAAACAAACACACTATCTGCACCTGTGTGTACATCTATGCTACAACTTCTTGGCCCTCCCTGTATCCAGGAGAGAACATTTACAAGTGTTTGCTTCCACTGCTCTGCAGAGAAACAGTCTTTCAAGAGTGTTAGAGGAGACTTTCCATAAGAAAAAAATTTAGAAATGAGCACAGCAAGATAGGGAGAATAATTTACATCACTGAATATATGGGAGTCACATTATGAACCACATCTGCCACAGCTTTTTTTGAAATGTGGAAGGAAAATTACGCAGTCAAGGCGTTTGTTACCTATTAGGACCTCCCCTCTTGCAGAACTCCATTAAAAGACATTGTCCACGAAGGCAATTTTTTTACCCTGTAAGAGAGCAGATATCACCACCACAGTGTTCAAAAAGGGACAAAGAAAAGAGCAGGAGCTGCTATTTTAAGTGCTGAGACCAAAGCAGAGGCCAAAAGAAATACAGGCTGTGACGGAACTGGCACCTTGTCTTTTGCTACGGATATTCCCTGGGACCAGAGAATGGCACTGCACAGTCTGTAGTGACAGCACCCAAAGACTCAGTCTTCTCCTACCAACAAAAGAGGATTTGGCTCATAGCCTCCTTTGGCAGGGAGTTTCCACACAAGTGCTGGAATCACAAATGATACCGTTTCCTCAGCGGGATGTTCACTGACAACCATTAACTCAAAAATACCAATTTTAATTTACTAACTTTATGTTCAGCAATATTTCACACTTGGAACATAGTGCAAAGTGCTCATCACTATGCAAAGTCTCTGCCTGGGGTGTTGAGGGAAATGAATGCAATTTTAGCTAAAACGGGTCAAATTCATGCCTGCTTTTACTCCACTGGTATTGTTGGAGTTACACCAGGGATAAATTCTGTCCAGTGTGGCTAATGGGGAATGGGGTCATTGTTAAAATTCTGCTTGAAAGAACTTGCTTATTTGACTTTTTTTTTTTTTTTTCCCATGCAGGCAAGCATTATATAGCCCAAATCAGAAGTAATCTTTTGTTATTTACTGCACAGCTAGCCTGCAGTGATGTGCACGACAGAGTACCGGCATGTCCCTAATTATCAGGAATGTGAGTTGGTATAGTCTGCATGATATACAAATTATGACAAGTTTGCTTTCAGAGTGTAAACTTTTAAAAACCACCATAAAGACCCCCATAAAAATACGACTTTGACTAGAAAAAGATGTAAGCTGCATAATGGCTACATGGGTATTTTTCCTTAGAGATCAGGAGAAATATGACAAGTATGACTACTATTATAGTTATATAGCATATTCCATTTAGCAGCGATACAGCAGAACTGTGAAAGCATATCCTAAGGTATTTTCACTTCATGCATTTGACATTGATATTAGTTATTGCATTTAAGATACACTGGGCTGTTTATTGCTGGCTGTCTCCTCTCACAGAGGATGTTAACCGCAGCAGAGGAATATTTGATGTTACAAATTATTTAGCTTGCTACTCTTCGTTTTCCTTTTAGTATGCAATTATTTGTTTGGTTTCACTGAGCAAATGAAATTTCAAGGGCATTTCAAGGAAAATAAATAAAGTACAACCCAAAAGGGTTGAGGTTTTTTGTTTGTTTGTTTGTATTCAGGAACAGCACCGAATCATGCATATGTATGAATCAACAAAATCAGGTTAGCTAAGAAATTGGAAATTGCACTCCACACTAGAGCATTTTTCTTGCTCTAGAGATCTTTGCTATGGATTTGAAGGACTAATAAAAAATCAGCAGCATGACTGGAACAGATGTTTTTTATGGACTCGGCTTGTTAATAGTCTTTTTAGCTTCTCCTAAGGACTTAAACCAAGTTCCTTGCTTGTCCTGAATATCTGAGATGATGTTAACATCGTCCAAAATGTACACTAACAAGTAGTGAAAAGCTAAGGTCTTTCACACAGCTATGAACAAAAATTCAAAACATCACTGTGAACGTGATGAAACCCCTAAGTGGGGAATGTTACAAAACAACCAAAAAAAGCATCAACAAAACAAAAACCAACTTATTGACTGTATCAAATCCATATAGTGTCATTCTCTTGAAGGCAGATAGGCTGGCAAAATACTTCTATGCACTGTAATACCTGTATTGCAAAACCAAGGGCTTATTAAAATGGAAGAAATTCCCTTTATATTTAAATCATGGCTGACTTCTGTATACAATGAGAACTGAAACAAAATAAGCCAGATCCTCAACCAGTGTGAACTAGCCAGGTTTATTGGCTCCAGCGGCACTGTGTCCATTTATAGTTCCCATACAGTCATTGTGTTCTTATTTTATTTAGTGAACTTCTGCAGGCAGAAGAGAAACGAGAATAATAGGGAAAAATAGAAATCAGAGTCTATGGCAGAGATCCTTCACTGGTAAAATACCTCTGTTTACTCTGCTGCTGGTTTATTTGCTCATTTTTCTGCAATTTCTTATGTTCCTCCACAAATTCATATCTTCCAGATACTATATGAGTTGGTCATTATGCCAGGCTCCAAGAGGGAAGGAATCACCCTAGGACTTGCCATTTTATCACACCTTTTAGCTAAGACTCCAGAACAATGATGCTGAACAAGAACACCCAGACGTAGGGTTGGTCCCTCCAAATCCTGCTCACTGGGTTAAGAAACTGCAGCGGTATAGTGTACTTCTCAGACTTAGAGAAGGAGGAGAAATGGGAGCTCTGTATCACTTATGGAGCACTTAGTTAAATAGTACTTGAAAAATGTCACAATTCCAGATTGTCTTTTTTTTTTTTTTTTCTTCTTCAACACAGAGGCACCAAACCATTAACCATTGCTGGCATTGAACTTTGAGTATCCTAATGTCAGGTAAAGAGATACATCTTCATTCACTTCAGTCAAGCGATGCTGAAGCTGAAATATACAGGAGTTTTTGCAGTAAGAATGGATTGCCTTTTCTCTACATGTAAAGTCTTCTCTGAGAAATCTAAGGGAGAGGGAAAAATCAGTTTTTTCCTTGACAAGTGACTTTACTTCAGGTGCAAAATAAGGACAGCTATATCCACTCTTTCCAAGTTTCTTGTGCACACTGTTAATATTCTTCTCTTAGAGGTATTCTTGACCCTCCTGGGAGTATTCCCACAGGAAGGATTAGGGATTGGCCTAGATCTTTTCTCACTGAATTATCCTAAAACCTGTGGTGGACAGTTGTCCCTGAAGGGGCTCTACTGAGGCCTATCTTTTAA
Organism: Indicator indicator; assembly: GCF_027791375.1. NCBI lineage: Eukaryota > Metazoa > Chordata > Aves > Piciformes > Indicatoridae > Indicator > Indicator indicator. The sequence continues at coordinate 11,707,646 of NC_072019.1, read as the reverse complement.
TACATTTATGTTAGTAGCTGAAGTGACTGGGGAGTTTGCTATTATATATGTATATCTATCTTCATATGTCTACTCTTATTGCCATTGTCATTTACTCAATTAGAACATCATGCTTTGGTTTGTGAGAGTTTTGGGTTGTAAATAGCTTGGATTTGGAATATTTCATGAAACACTTCCCACAAAATCTGAAAAAAATACTAATTATTGCCTAAAGGTTCCAATCTGACTGAGTAAGCCCTCATGGCCCATACTGAAATTCTCCCAGATTTATGCAATCTGACACAAATATTTGAGCCCACTCATCCCAGGATGTTTCCATACAAAAACAATGAACAAGGAGAAAATACCCTCATTCAAATTTTACACATTAACTGGATACTTGCAGATTCTCCGATAAAAAGTTTAAACACAACTTGCTGCTTCTATTACCTCCTGACTTAAGTCAGCATCCTGACTGTTCTAGTACATAACTTATTTTAGAAAAAAGCAAAACCAAACACCCGAAACAAACAAACAAAGCAAGACCAAAACAAAAGTCACACAAATAAACCCTATCAAACCCTCAGCCAAGGCAAAAAGCAATGGAGAAACAGGAATAGCAAACGCACATCCATTTCCCAAGTCCCTCCACAAATTCAGATTCTCAGGCCAGTGAAAATATTTGCCAGAAACAGTTAGAGCTGAATTTTTCAAAAGAATCACATGCAATGGGCAAACACTTACTGAAACGAACCATCCACCATCAAATACAGAAGGCTTTAGGGAAGCTGTCCTGTAATTTATTCTGCAACCTGTGCTGCCTTTGGACTCCCAGCTCTTAGGTGTTTGGGGAAGAAGTGAACATCGAAGAAGTTTTGATTGTTTGTTAAAAGGAAACTATCCTATAGAACCAAATCCCTCTTTGGGATTTGGGATTTAACTGAACACAAATCTGAAATCTTTTCTAGTTAGTGGGTCATAATATGATTTTCTTGGCAGCATCTTTTCTACCCTACCACTACCCTATGCTGCTTCACAGTTCCAAACAGTAATCTTTGGCTTATTTCTGCTCTCCTCCGGTTTTCTCTCTGACTATAATAAATCTAGACAGTTGTTGCAGCTCCTTTCCCTGTTAATGTGGAACTTGGAAAATGAACCTTGACCTGTGATTTAGTAACACCTTGATAAGATTTTGTAACAGACAAAACTGATATTTTGCCTCGTTTAAATAACGATAAAATCTCTATTTCCTTATAGCTGACCAGGAGAGACCCCAGCACGTACTCTTCTCTTATAACATTGAAAGTAACTGTTAGAGACCTGCTGATTATCTGGTAAGAATGCAATTAATTTGTGCCCAGACTCATTAATCTTTCTTAGTACATGTCAGCCCATTACATTTGATCCATGGCCTCTGCCCCCAGTCTTGCACAAAAATCTCTCAAGATCAGAATCACATCATGATTTGGCATGAAGCCACCAACTCCGCCAGTTGACTGCAAAATGCTTCAAAGCCATCAGCAATGGCAGCTGCTGTATTTATGTGCACATGCCCGAATGATAAGTTCACAGCTCCTCTAAGGCAGAGTGAAAGAAGCTGGACATTCAGAAGCCTGAATCCCATTAAAATACAGCTGTGTACCTATTTATATCTAATGATTACTCATCTTTATTCTCACTTCTGTTGCCACAGACACAAGTGTCATTTGGGGCACTGGGACAGTCTATACAAATACTTTCCCTGTGGCTTTTCTAAATAGTTGATTTAACATTATTAATGTGCAGCAGTGCTTTAAAACCAGTTCCCTTTCACATATGGACATTCATGGAGGATCTAGTTAAAAGTCACTCACTGCACTATACCTCGGTCCTTCCTGCTTTAACAATTATCTCAAGACGTGGACATGTCATTTTATGTAAAAGTTCAGGAATTTGGACTGATGAAATCACCTGCCTTGATAGCAGACACGAACACAGGCCTTTCAGTGCTTTTAGACAGTCAGCAAGATACTTTCCCATCTCCAATTAGCACAGGAGGTCCAAAGGCTCATATTAACAGTACTTCCAAAAAATAATCTGTGCATAAGAATGAGTAACAAATCTGTGATAACACATCACAACCTCCTCATCTTCATATACGCAATATTTTTTAACTGAAGCAAACATCTAAACCAAACTATGAATGTGCAGCCCAGACCTTTCCTTGTCATCAGCCAATGTTCACTGGTAGAAGAGAGGCAAGCACTGAATAAAGAATTGACAGAAGATCAACAACCACAAAACCAATTCCAGGCAATTTTTTACAGTGCCATTTTTTATGCTAAAAATTTTAGTTAACGTGAATTTTATTAAAGCATTCTTTCCAAGTTACATCTAACTTACTTTTGTCATTTATACAGTTTGTGAAAAACGCGTTCTCATTCACTACACAAGAGTGATCTACACTGAATCACTCAAAATAAACAGTATGACTTTTCTTGGTTAGCTGAAGATATGTTTCATTTAGTGTTTAAGGCAGGAAAGACACAATACTGCCACAGCAACAATATATACAGCCAGTGACTAAGATGTGGGTTATTCTGGAGGGTTTTCTGCAAATCTTACCTTTGTGCACGGCTTTTTATCTTCTATTGTCCTTCTTCAAGAAACAGATAGAAAACCTTGCAATATAACTGCCAAAGACAGATCAGAGACAAAGTGTTTGGCATTTTGAACACGAGTAACATTTTCTGAAGTTTCTAAAGAGCAGCTTATGTATTGATTTATTTGCATCCACAGTATTTCCTGATTATGTCCTAGCAAGCAAATGCTTGTTTTATTCTTATTAAATTGTCAATCAGGATCTTAATCATATCAAAGCAATTATACTGCATTGTTGAATTATTCTTAAAAAAAAAAACACCATTCATTCATTAATCACTTACTCATGCAACGAAGAAGGTGAGACTGTCAGATACTTACCATGCCTGATGGGCTAATTGCAAAGGGACACAGATCAGCTGCTTGCCAGCTGCCCAGAATGGTAATTCTCAAGGGGAAGGAAAAGAAAAAGAGTTCTCATCTCTGCTCTCTCCCGCGAGCGGCCTCTTCACATCTTCTGAAGCCATGTAATCTGAGAAGATGCAGACTAATCTGATATTTTGCCACCTTTCTAGCATGAGGATGAGGCATGCTATGTTTTCCCCTTCCCTCTCTGTCCACAGACATCAGCTTGTGGTCCATCATCTTCAGATGCTTGTTTCTAAGAATAAAGCATGAGGGAATACAAGTAGTTATCTTTCCAAGCTTCACTACAGGCACTGTGGAAAGATTGCCCACTCTTCTGCTGGGAGTTTTCTCCAGCTTTAAACAGATTCTCACCATACAGACTGCCAGGCTAGGATCATGAGGAAATCTGGTTTTAAAAAGAACACAACTCACACAGGGATTGTCACAAATGCCACAGAATAAGCAAATTTGGACTCAGCTGTCAACCTTATTGCCAGATTGTCAGAAGATCTGAATCAGGAGAATAATTTAAATGTCAAATCAAGACACTGCAAAAGCAAATTCCTGTGATTTACTGTGTTGCTTAGAGATAGCATAACCTAAGGGTAAAGAGAAAAGCTGGCTGAAAAAAAAACCCAAACAAACAAACAAACAAAAAACCAACCCCCAAACCACCCCACATTAAAAATCTGGTTTTGGGGGGCTTGTGGAACTTTTTGTTGCACGTTCATCAAAGACATTGGAATGTATAGGGATTTTTTGTCGAGCAAAAGCACAACAGTACTATGACAGAGCTCTCAAAAGCACTTTGGAGCTCATGCAGACAGAGTAGCTTTAACAGATCTTTGCTACTGTAAGTACGGATAGACAAACTTTTGGGAGCGCTCTGAAATCCTTGGGAAGGAGAAGGTCAAAATGCCAAATGTTGTTATTTTAAAATTAAATATTTTATGCAGAGCTACAGACATATCAGCACTGCTGGTATTAGCGAGAACTATTGCAGCATTTCTGATACAGCTTGCACTGGAAATGTGGATACTAAACCCCAAACATATTATTTATAACAATAAGCCTTTCCCAACGGCTATCATTGCGTTGATATTCACAGCTTCAGGGAGGGTTTTGCCTGAATAAGCACTGCAGAATAATGGCCATATTGAGAAAACCATATGAACTGAACTGGAAAGAAAAAAAAAAATCTAGGTTAGGAGCTGTCATTCTGAAACTCATTTTCCCCACCATGATGGTGAACTCTTATTACCTGTGAATATGGAATTCAAATACTATTTTCAAGTTTTAAATGTAGGTAACACTTTACATTATGTGTCAGTGTGGTACCAATTACAGCATAACTTTGATATAGTAAATCTATTGAGAGAGAGGACTTAGAGACGAAGTTAAGTAGTAGTCCAAACTTCAAGTAAAGTTCAAAAAGATTTAAATTTGCTCTTCTGACACAAGCCCATATTTACTATCCTGGGATATTTAGTGCCTTGGAAATACACACATTATGTTTTTTAATGTATCAGTTTTAAACACCTTGTACTTTTTTTCTTCTTCCTCCACTTTATGGGTGAAAATGAGATCCTCATCTACCTACTTTCACACCTTAGTAGCTATTGTGTAATCTGTGATTGTGCAGTCTTTACTCTTATTAGGGAATGTCTTCATCCCCTGCTAGTGTTCTGCAAAGAGCACAATCTGGGAAAAGGAGTTGAACGTGGTCCTGTTTCACAACTGTCTTCTGTCACTGTGTTTGAAGCCAGCTCTTTCTTTGGCTGACCTATAGTGCTGTATCTACAGTGACAGCTCTTTAGCTAGCCTGCTTTTGACTAGGATAGCACTCCCCCCTCGGAAAGAGGAAAAAAGTAGATATGATGGCATCAGGGAAGCTGCTTTAAAGCAAAGAATGTAAGACTGTGCCTTCATCCCTGAGAGAAAAATCTTACAGGATTTTATATAAAGTACAACATTGCTGTAGGTATCTAACTAGTCCTTGGTGGTAAGATGTATTGATAATTTAGAAAATGTTGGCAATAAGAGCCATACTTTTCCTGAAAACAGATAGATTTTTATAGTCTTTAGAGTGGCAATTAGGACATAAAGCCAACTGCTCAGTGAGGGCAATGGAGAGATTCTGGCACTGGTCCACCAAGGGGCTGCTCCTTCCTACTTACAGAAAGCCCAGGTATGGACTCTAGGGTGCCACATAGGAGCTACTGCTTTGCCTTGAAAATATAACAGACAAATAGGTCTAAAGCTATTGAACCACACAAGCTATGCTGTTCATGAAGAAAGGAAATGAACAATCTACATTCAGACAATGAAGTCAATTTTCCTGTGGAGTATTTCAGCTAGATAGGCAATCTTGGAGTCTGTTTGTTGGACTGCACTTTTAACCAGTGTACCCCAGTGTACAGGAAGTATTATCTATGCAAGTGAATCAGTATTAGCTAATTAGGTGTGCTAGACATTCTCCAAGCAAATGGAGCTTCTATACTGGTATCAGCCATTAACACTAAATGGGGCTTATACATGTAAAATCCCTCTGGCATTGAGGGGGAAAAAAGCCTTCAGTTTCATAAATAATGGATCTGTAGCAAAATTAGCATTTCATGAAAAAAAATGAAAAACTAGAATGAAAATATAATACAATTTCTATTTTATGTGTCCCAGTTTGCCAGTGCATTGTGTGATCCAACACACAGGTCATCTCCTATACATCTACTACATAATCACATCAAAAATTCCTTCAGTTATCTGCAGACTCAACTACTCACCTATGACCAATGTCCTCTGTAGCATTGTGATAGTAAAAATGCCCTTCTTCCACCGGAGCACTGTGGCACTGGGTTAACTTTCTGGTGTATGAATATTTATGTGATATTTTTATTGAATTGTAATAAATGCCATGACTTTTCTACTGTGAAGTCTTTCTTTTGCTGTGTATGTTATGTGACATGCTTACACACAAATAAATAATGCTTTCTCTGCAGGTACAAGTATAAGCAACTCTTGCCTGTTCTATTCCAATAAACATTCACATGGGAAAAGTTCATAGCCTAGGCTATTAAGCATGGACACTGCAGACTGAGTACAGCACACAGGATAAATATACACCTATTCATACCAGGTGTATATTTGTCCTCCTTGTCAGCTCATTTCACTCCCAATGTTTTCCAGGGTGACCAAGATAGGAAGTGATCTCCACCCACTCTCATTGTGCTCTACATTAAACCTGGCTGCATTTGAATCTGAGTTCTGCCATGAACCTTGGTGGAACAAGGATTGCAGATTATTTCTTTTGTAACCAAATAATGAAGATCTCAACTACGCCAAGACTCCTCTTTGAGTTTGCTGCTTATGATTAGGACCAGAGCAAAGAATAGTCCTGCTAACTCCCATGACAATCTCCAGACAAGGCCTGTGCACAGTGGTATGATAAAAAAGGGAAAGAACTCATTCATGTGTGAAGATGAGTGGGAAAATTATTTTAGCAGGCCCACCCACAAATGGTAAGGTACAGCCTTTCTCTTCTTTTCAGGATTCTGTACCTCAATCCCATGGCCTTAAAATTTGAAGCAAAACCCAGTAACGTGGGGTTTGTGTTTCCAAAGGAAATCAAATTCTGAGAGTCATTCCAAGCCTAAATTTTGCAATAGTTCTTTTTTTCATTCTCAATGAGTAAATACACATTTAGAGCAGCTAGATGCATCTGAATTCTTCAGGCAGGCATACTTAAAAATCAGTATTTTTGGTCAGGAAGAAAACAAGCAACAACTTATTAGTTTATAAGCATGAACTCATTGAACACATTGAGCGAGAAGGAATTTACAAATACATTCATCCACGCTTTTGTTCTGTAACTTCCAACATGATTTTTCTTGAAGAACACAAACTAATACCCACTGAGAACTACAAGGACATTGCCAGGGCATGCAGAGACTGAAATTGGCCAGAGATGTCAAAAGCTAGGAAAAAAGGGCTGTTCAGGTACTTAAACAAGCAGAAATTGAAGGAAAATACTGGCCTGCTGTTAAATAGAAGAGGTGAATTAGTCACAAACAGTGCTGGAAAGGCAGAGGTTCTCAAGACTTTCTTCACCTCTGTCTTTACCAGCACTATTGGGTCCCAGACTTTGGAAACAAAAACCCAGGTCAATGTTGAACACAGGCCCACCATCAGTGAATGAAGAGTTGGTATGTGAACTATTTAAAGAGCTTGACTCCTACAAATCAATGTGCCCAGACATTATCTACCCAATGGAGTTACCAGAGATGGCTGTGAAGCTGCTCTGCATAACCCTTGAGAAGTCATAGCGATTGGGGGATGTCCCAGAAGACTGGTAGAAGCCTAACATCACCCTCATCTACAAGAAGTGATCAAAGGAGGAAACTATAGGCTAATCAGTTTTCAATTCCTGGAAAAGTTACAGAACAAATCCTCCTGGGGGCTATCACAAGTCAAATGGACATGACTGGGAAAAGACAGCAGGGATACACCAAGGACGAATTCTGTTGACAAACCTGATCACCTTCTATCACAAAGTAACTTGCTAGGTTGATGTGGGGCAAGCAGTGTCTACCTGGATTTCTCCAAGGTCTTCAATACAGTTTCCCACAGCTATCTCCTCAAGAAGAAAAGGATGTATTAAGGTCTAGACAAGTGGTCTAGAGGTCACTTCCAATCTGGTATTCTATGACTGATTCCTACTATTAGGAATTCTGTTCAACTGTTCTTTTGCGTGACATATTTAAAGATTTTTGGGGTTTTTTTTTAATTATACCTTTTATATTGTACATTTTACTGTGGTTTTTTTGGTGTTTTGATGCTATAAATTTAAATATTTTTTGATTCTTAATGCCATTATTTGCCTTATCTTTAAAATGAAAACATTATTTCTGTTTTCCCAATAGAAAGAAGCTGGGAAGTCAACGGAGAAAACCAACACCCTCCCTTAGTCTGAACAATGCAATTCATATTTCCTCCTTTCAGCTTTCTGCCTGTGGGACTATCTGTCAAGGCTGAGTCAGCACCTTCCCAGGAAAAGCCTGTAAATATGTTAGAAGACATTTCATTTTGTCATCTATCTAGGCACACTGGAATAGTATGCAAATAAGACAGCACAAGAACAGACCATAGCAGCAGTGCTAATGCTCTAAGTGATCTTTCAGTGTAATTAGAATTTGTTTCATCACACTAATTTGACATGGCACATTAGTGAGGGTAAGATAAGGGGGTTTAGTAGAGCCAGGGCGCTGGTATGTACACAGAAACGTGCCAGTAAGTCCATTTGCACATGGGAGTTGTGTAACACTGCAGAGAAGTGACAATTAGTAAGAGCTCTAGAAAATATCCATTTGTTTTATTTTTAATCTAGTAACTTGATAGGTTATACCTTCTTCTATTGCTATCTTATAACAGTGGTTTAGAGATCTCAGCCCCTCTGTTGTTGAGAAATATTTCGAGACTTAGAATAAGCTACATGGTACTACAATTATACAAGTTTAGTCAAGTCTGGCCTGGTGGTTCACAGCAACATGCTGTGTTATCACAGGGGAATTCAAGAAGCAACTTTGTGATTTCAGTTTCACAGAATGAGCTAGCTGAAAGCCATTCCATAGTGATAGCAAAACCAAGGACAGTTGTTGGCTCCTTTTCTGCGCCTTCCTGCCCCAGATCATGCAAGCTCTAGAGGGGTCCCAAACCAGAAACAAAAACTGGTTCCTCTTGATGAAAAGTAGTACTGAAACTACTCCATGAAGATTTCCTGGATGACTGGGGCAGGCAGAATTCTGGCAGAAGGCTGAGGGAAAACCTAGTTAAGAAAGATTTGTCCAGCCTACAAGGAAATAAAATCTTCAAATTCCTGATTAATATTTAAGATTGTTGCTAGTTTTCCTAAATCATTTATCCCTAATATTAGGCTAACTAAGTTACCTGACCTTTAATGCAACACACTGTTTGTCTGGACCTGCTGAGATCATCAACCAGTTGAGAGTATCTGGCTAGAGATGTGATGACAAACCCACACACTCTCCCCCAGACATGCAGCTTCTCTTTGCATCTCACACTCCCCAAGAGGAAAGGGCTGCATATGACAGAGGGACTGCCTTCAAATGTGGTATACAGATCTGAATCAGAATTTTTATTCTGTGCTCTGCTGTGCTTTAACTGGTTCAGGATAATATCTGTGGATATAATCATGTCAGTTGTTTATGAAACTTCCATCATATAATGAGATGCTAAGATGTGGTTTATTACTTGGAAGTTTTCAGAATAATGGAATAGGGAAAGCTATCTCTACACAGGCATATTTAATCTGATTATCCATTCAGTGATAGGATAACGACCTATTCGTTCAGTTATATACATTGGATTGCTTCTGTAATTTGACACAGTCCTAGGATAATTTATCTTTAAGAAATGCTAAAGGAGCCGGACTATTCAACAGTTAAAAGGAAAAAAATTATACTAAAAAACAAAGCAAGTTCTTAGCCACTCTTGAGATCCTTAGTGTGGAGCCTGAATGGAATTCAGAAAGGAAGAAGCAGAAGAGACAGAAACGTAAGACACCCTTCAAACAAGGAGGTGTACATAGAGATACATATATTGGGTTTGCACATTCCAGAGTGGTAATATCCAAAGCACTGAAACAGAACAGATGTTAGCCAAAGTCAACTAAGGCAACCCCAGAGACTCTTGTATACCAACTCTTTCTTTCCTTTTCAGATGAGGACATTATCTTTGGGAGGAACATTGGGCAAGAATGCCAAACCCTTCCGAACCCAAAGCTTTTCTGGGGCAGAGTTGAACAGTTGCCTGTAAGTACATCCCAGGAAGAAGGCAAAGGAATTCTCCCACAGAAAACAAACAAATGCCCTTATTTATCCTCTTTGAATTACATTTTTGTTTGTTTGTTTTTGTTTGGTTGTTTTTTTTTTTTTTTTTTTGTTGAGAACTTGGTCTCGTGCCCCATAAATCTGAAAATCATATGATGGGGAATTCCTTAAAACACGCACAGTAGAATTGCATCTCTGAATTACGGCCAAGAGAACAACATTGAGAAAGACAGCTGTGTTTGTGATCACATACTCAGAGAACCCTTCTTGATTTTAAATGTGGGCTACCTTTTTTTTTTTTTTTTTTTTTTCCTGGTCTTGTCTCTTCTTCAGGTGATTATAGGAAACACTTGCTAAGAAAAAAAATTAGCATTTTGATTCATTGTCCCCAGAGAAGCTTGGCCAAACAGGTACTCACACACGGCCAGAATCTCTGTGATTTATGATAAAAATAAGCTAACATCATCTGCTTCTGAAGGTAATAAGATATTGCTCATACTTCAGAGCTCAGAAAGTTAATACTAAATGCCTGTTCTGAAGATGTTTGAAAGAAATGTAATTACAATACAACTAAAAATTGTGGAGAGACCATGGGAGAAATTGTTATTAATCATAATATGTGCCATAAAATGCCTTTTCTAAAGACAGAGGAAAAGGCCATACTGTAGGGAATATTTCATGGCTAGTAGGAGGGTTAAATAAACAAATGATAATAACACCAATCAGACCTCTTTGCTTAAAGCCTGCAGAGTCAATCTGCTTCTGACTGTGGAGATACCAGCCAGCAAAGGCAAACTAATTAGACACAGTCAAACACTTAGGCAATCACACCTTGTGAATGTAAGCGTCTTCCTGTCATTTGGCAAGTCTCTCAGCTGCCTCTGAGCGTGAGACAACAAATCCCCTGCAAACAAGTTCTTCACTCTCCCTGTTAGTGAGATCTAACAGAGCACAATGGCTGGAGGTGAAAGGTGGCAGTCTAGTCAGGTAATGACATCGTCTTGAACAGCCCACATTAAAATAGTGGCACTTGTTTAGACTAGCCTATTTGCACCTACCTGCAGAGGGCCTTTTTAATGTAATTATTAGCCTCTGCAGCCCTGCTTAGGATTTGAAAATAACGTTCATTTTCATCTTGCTTCAACTACCGCTGCTAGCTCCTATTCAATCCCAGTCACCTCATCTCCCCACAAGTAAGTGTAGAAACAGAAGCAGATAAGAAGAGTTGAATTAACAAGAAAAAAGTTGGCAGGTGTGCTGTGTGACACAACAATAATAAAAAAAAAAAAGCTAAAAGATTTGACAATATATTCTAATCACTACCTGACTGTAGCAGAGCTGCAGGCACTGAAATAGCTTTCTGGGGAAAAGAGAAAAGACAGCAGGAGAATGGTATAAAATCTCTCATGCAAAACCCAAGGGCAGGAACCAATCCTTATGAGCCTTAGAACAAATATGTAATTACTCTCTTTCAAAATTGTCTTATTTTCTCAGGATGTAAGCATTCGCTATTGAAAAAATATGACAAGTAGTACACACATAAGAAATGGGATAAGTAACCACCACCCAGTTCTAGCCTGAGAGACCCAGAAACACAGCTGACTGCAGAAGACACAAGCCTGTAGGAGGGACTTGTGCAGCCATAGACCAAAGCTTCCATCCAGTTTCCTAATGAGAATCCATGTTGCATGGGAGAGGTAAAGCGAGTTATCTTACCTCCCTGTGTTCTCATTCATGAAAGGTCCAGCAGAAGCTGTCTCAGGATATTTTGGAGGGTAAGTGCAGCATTTGCCAGATGAGGAGGGCAGGATGTGTTTGAAGAGTACTCCAGCACTATGTGGCCAGTTACAGGCAAAAAAATCTGTGGCAAAAGACAGACTGATCCAATCAGAGAAGATGCAACATCCATTTCCTCTTGCCAGGGAAGCACAGATCTGTCCAGCAGGAGTCCACTGTTCTGGGGAAGTTCCACAAAAACAAACAAGACCTGAATGAAAGATACATGGAGGAGGAAAAAGAAGAATTGCTGCTTCATTTGTTAAGAGAGTAATTTCAACCTATTTTAAGGTGATGTCAAAAAGGAATACATTATTTAGTTCTTGCCTTGTCTAGCATCAGTCTACTCACAGAAAGGACAACTTGCTTACAAGATTAGTGCTAATTCTTGATAAAGAGAAGGCATTCAAGCAGCCTGTACAGAAGGTTTGCTCAGTGTGTTCTTTGGTAGACACTTGGAGTTCTATTACTTACCTTGCAAATATATCACAAGTTATGTTGGTGAAGATCATTTCTCTACCTTTATGCTGAGAGGGTATTCAGATTAACTTCTCCAGCAGACAGTAGTTTCACAGATGACTGTTGTAGTCCAGGTTACCATCTTAATTAGTGCCACTTCTCAGCCTCCCTTGCTGATGGAGTGCCAGAAAGCCATAGTATATCCCAAGCACTGCCGATACCTATTTTGTTTGTTTGCAGCTTCTTCCTCCATATGGCTGTGATAGATGAGGGTCCTTTAACTACACTTGTTCTGTAAACTGATATTATGCATCTGACCTAAAATGACAGCTGGAATCAGGGCCACATTTAGAGATGATCATACCCAACACAAAAATATAAGCCAGTTCTGGAGGGTGCCAGCCCTGGGTCAGTCTCAGCTTATTTGTCAATCTGCCAGTTCACTGCTCCTCAGTGCTCTCTTTTTACGACTAGCAGAAGGCACTGCTTTCAGGGATAGTAAACACAGCATGTTGAGAGACAAGCAGTTGGCAAGAGTCCTTATGACAGGGGTGGCAAAAGCAAGACAGGTAGCCAGATGGATCTGGTGTGGCCTAAGGCAAGCACTGAAGCAAAGGGGTAAATCAAATCAAAGGGTTACTACACCCTGATGTGAATCTCTGATTACAGTGACACTGCATAGAAAAAATATTTACTGCAAGCTCTTATCTGTGCTCTGGTGCTACTGCAATGTCTTGGACAAATCTTACTGTGCAATGACATTCTAAATCATTTTATATTGATACTATTGTTGCTACTCATGTCAGATTTTCTCCAATGACCCCATCCTTCCTTTTCCACTTGGTCTCACTTTGAGACTTGAGGAGTTTTTTAGTATTGACTGGTCCTCCAGGCTCTGTATCAATTTGTTCTTAAGCATTTGTACCATTTCCATCAGAAATTAGGACCTATAGAAATTAAGTTTATTAGTTAGAAAACAAGTACACTTTGCAGGCAGAAGTACAATCTTTCATTAGACTAGCTGTTCTAAGTGGGGAAAATGGGCAAGCTCTCCAGCCATCATATCCTTGATACCCTGAGACACCACAGCTACCATCCCTGCAATGTGCCTATTGAAAAAGAATATTGTAAATGAACTTGAGGAACTCAGTTGGAAATTTCCAAGACTAAAAGGTTGAAAATAATTCATCTGGTGTGGATAAATCATTCAGTGCTATTGCACAACTAATACTTGCTTATTTATACTTATTTATACCCACATATACACAAACACACCCACCCCAACACACTGTTACTTAGCTAAATATTTTAACTGTCTAAAATATTAAGTGATGAATACAGTATTATCTTGCATATAATATGACCTTAATCTTCAAACAAAGGTGACAGGGTATTGAAGCATCAGTGTGCATGTATCTCCATAATGACATGCCACACCACGAAGAGCAGCTGCCTCACAGTGTTGCAACTGCCTTTGCTCACACAAACCTGTCAACATTAGTATGGAACTGATCTCTATACCTGTAACTATTTTCCTCTTGATATTGCATCTCATTTTGCAGCACATTTCATACGTGCACCTAGAGGGTCCTCACTTGCAAATTTAGCTAGGATTTTGAAGACGGGGAAAAGGCCATCTTAACTTTTTCAAAGGACAATGAGAAAACCGTTAAAAACACAAACACTTGCAAAATGAAAGAAACCATGTTCATCCTTTTGGCCACAGGACTGAAGTAGGGGTACTAGAGAAAATTAAAGAACCAGGATTTTGCCACAGCTGTTCACCTAGACTCTTCCTGTATTTTCCTTCAGACGTTAGATCTAAATAAAGACAGAAGGGGTATTCATGAAGCAATCAGCTTCCCCAAAAGTCAGACATCTCCTGGACCTGGAACCAGCTGTCAACAACAGCCCAAACAATAAAATTCGTTCTCTTTCATTTTCTTGCAAATAGTGTTTTAAAGCAAACCACGTTCAAAGAGGGAAACATTTCCACAACAAGAAGCAACCAATGAGATGGCTCAAAAGAGACCTGAGGCAAATTAAAGCCCAATTTAACTTTTGCTCAATAACTTCACTTTATTTGGATGAATCATTTATACAGTGAAAAACTTCAGCTTACTACACTAGAAAACTCAATTAATAGCCAAAGTGCTTAGAGAATAGGGAAAGGGAAGCATGGAGGTAAAACTCCAGTTACTGAGTTAAGAAGCAGAAGTAAAAGCCTTTTGACACAGAGCATTAGAAATATCAAAGAAGAAGTGGGAAGATTTCTCCCCTAGTCCACAGCAGGAAAAGTGCTTGGATGGGGTGGGTCAGTGAAAAATAAGGAATATTAAATTCAGGTTCAGGACTTGTGCATGAGTTGCACCACAGTGTGCCATTGCAGGTGGGCCCTGAAAGACCACTGAAAGGCCACACAGAAAGCCTGTAGCGGAGCATGAACAAGAGTGTCGACATCCCAGCTGCCACAGTCATCACTATCACTGCCTCCCTAGATGCATCTAAAAGAGGGTTTGCCTGCCTGCTCCTTGGATTAAGAAAAAAATGCATTATCTTGGCTTGCAGACACACCTTCCCCATTGCTCAGTGTCACTAGCATAAGGAATCTTCATGACTGGGAGTGCTTGGCAGGGATTGCTCTGTCCCTACTCTTTAGACAGAATACCAACAGTATTCAGAACAGCAGCGTAAAAGGAAAATCACAATCTTCCCTCTACCAACAAGAGATGAGAAGACAGAAAATAACACCAGCATTTTTCATATCACCCATTGCTTTTCTTTTGGATCTGCATGTAACTACACAAATACCTCTTAAATAGACAAAAACAAGTCACATTTATCACAGTATCAGATATTGGTTTTCTTCACTCATGAAAAATCTAATCCATCAAAGCATGAGAAACAAGTTGTGGGGCAAGAACAGTTTGTGAATTACAACTTCTTCAAAAGGGAACAGAGGTAGTGAGCACTTTTGTTCTACAACAAAATTAAGCTTCACAGCAGAAACCAAGTCTGTAACTAAATTGTTCTGCTGGCTCTCTTATTTGTTTCCTAAATGTACAGGAATATTAGGTTCAAGTAGTAGCCATAGGAAAGGGGAAAGTGAGTAGATGAGACTGAATGATAGCTTGATTGCTGTGGTCTCAGGTTTTATCATATTAGAATAGATTTAACCCTTCAAAATCTGGTCAGTTTTCAACTTTGTTAGAAAGAGGAAAATGAACCAGTGCATATGGTATACCCTTAATAAGTCTCACACCCTGTAATAGGAACATTTGTACACAAATGTGGTTTTTGGGGTCTAGCCAAGAGCAAGAGCACCCTATTGAATCATAAAGCTAATGAGTTTTGGTAAATTTGGCACTTGGAGTTAATAGAACCAATTTGTCCCCCAAAAAGCTAAATCACTTATCACTTCTTTGGAGGTGCTAAGTGGATATAGAATTTAAGGATGCGGTCAATAAAAAATGAACGAATCTCATCAAAGCTCCTCTCTACTTCTGTTTAGAACAAAGGTAAGATATATCAGATGCTATGAGAGGCAGGCAAGAGTTCCTTACCATAAGTAATAGTGCAATTACTGTGCTCTGGAGCAGATGCCTGTTGTCTGAAGTGAGTGATCACAAAGAAAACAGACTATTCTTATTGGGAAACATCTAATTAAGACAGGTAGCCACAAAGTGCAAATGTCTGAAAAGATGTTTAATTGCCCATGTCCTAAGCATTCAGGGATGTAGAGTTTTGGCTCAGCCTGCTACAGACTGCTTATAAATTCAGATCTGAAATTATTTTGCACATCCTTCTGAAGCAGAAAGGTATTCAATTCAAATTGAAATTGAAGGGGAGGCTGGGAGGTTAATATGAGGGTTTGCTTTGGGAATGTCTCTGGTGGCAGAAAAAGAGTCCAATTGTTTTCCATTTAGAGAGTATTTCTCCAACTCAGAAAGTCATTGCCACAGACACTAGCTGTATTTTCTGTGGGAATTTCCCCTTAGTTCCTCCCTTTCAGACATAAGTTGCTATTAGTGCCCTTCCTATGTTGAGCAAAGGAGCTGCATATGGATGTACAAAAGATATCCACTGAAGTTTCCACTTTAATATCCAATGAAAAATGCATTTGGGTAGGGAACTCTAGTTTTGAGTGTGTAGCAATTGTCTGCATTAACCAACCAGTCTAAGTGGAGTGCACTGAATAGGAAATGAGAATAAAGCAAAAGTTAGAGCTATGCCAAACTACCTGAGTGTAATGTGGATAGCAGTGAACTGTGACTCATGTCATGTTGTGTTATGTAGCATCAAATCATTGTACAGAGTGACACAACGTAAGCAACATGAGTGGCGTGAATGTGACACAGCACAGCCTTTTTCCCTCTCTCTTTCTCTCTCTCTCTTTTTTTTTCCTAAAGAGCATTTTACTTTTAATCAGATAGCTGCTGTCAATTCAGATAACAGCTGCATGACCCAAATTTTCAGCTGACTGAAGTGGACGAATACTGAAGTGTGGACTTTCTATTATGAAAAGTTAACATTTCAGACTAGCATCTCTGGCACTAAAAATATTCCTGTCTCATTCTCTCCCCCTCACCCACTTCTTCCTCCCCTAACACTAGTTATGTTTTCTTACTGATACTGAATCAATAATTTCATTTCTAGATTACAAAACTTAAAACAATACTGGCAAAAAAGTATACTGGAATTTTACTTACTGATGTTTAATTATTGATGTAGGCTTCTTTAAACATATTTGGCTCTCTGAAACAGCTCTTTAGAACTGTGTTCCATTTCTTATTGCTTACCTATTCTGTTTGTTCTCTGCCTCCCTGATCCTTTTCGATTTTCTGCAGGTTAGCAAGTGCTGCATTGTCTGCTTTTGAAATGTGTCTTTAGGCATGCTTTTGTTTGACAAGAAATGCCAAGGCTGAGCTGACAAAGTCTGTTTGAAAATCTTTTTCCAGGTATACAAGATCAGTAAGTCTGTTCAATGTATTCTGTGATTAGTATTTTTCTTCAGATATTTATATCAACATTTCAGGTTTAGTGAAAGACGTTTTCTGAGCATACCTGTCAGTAGGAAACCTACTAAAAGTAAGTAACAGTATCATTTATATATTCAAATGTATAAATATATTTATGGTAAGTAGTTGACACCTCTCTCCATATAACTTAAAAGAAAATATACCTTCAACAAGCACTCAGCCACTGTTCTTTTCACAGGTTGAAACAAATATCAACTTAAGAAAGCTGTCTTTTAGCTATTTTGGCTCTAGCTCTTTACAACCAGGATCATTTTAAACATAATATTTAGATTTCTGCACCCTTTCCCCTGCAGGAGTGGAGGCACTGTTGTCCTATAAGGCAAACTCTCAGGTGAAAAAAGCCTTTATATATTCAGACACTACACAGTCATGAATTCCAAACAGGACTTTTAAGATGTTTTTTAAACTGAAGACACATCTTTTCCCTTTTACCTCCCTGGCTGCAACACAGAGATCACATCCTTGACAAAACAATTTGGTGAAAGCTATACCAAAGCATGTCTAAAAGAGGCAAACTGAACAAAAGTGGCACAACTAAAACATATAGATACCCCTTTTACCAACACATCTTCTCTTTGCCATGGGATACAATGGCCTCAAGAGGCAACCCTCCACCACACTGTGACCACAGAGAATTTCCTGAATCCACAGGGGGGGGGAAAAAAAAAAAAAAAGCACAACAGCCCCAGCACCTTCACCTTTTACTCCTAGCCCTGACAAAGCAGTCATCACATAATTCTATGGTCACTGACTGTCTCTCAGTTAGGGTGGAAGTCTGATATGCTCTTTGTCTTTACACAAGAATGCCTGAGCAAATGACTCCTCTAAGACCAGGTGGTGATGGGATTTACCACCTGGTTCTAGGATCCAAGGCAGTTCTCTGTGATCTGGAAAAGAAAGTCGGTACAGAAGATGGGACACCAAATGTCAATGTGTTAGCACTGAATGGGTATGGAGGCAAAACATGGACCTAGCTGAGGCACAGAAATTTTAATGTGGAGGCAAATTTTCCTTCTGTTTACCACAACAAATGGTTGCTGGAAAGCAAAAGGCAAGAAAGGGATTTTTGAATCGCTCCTATGGTGAGATTAAGTCTGCTCTCCTATGGTGAGATTAGGTCCACTCTCATCTAAAAGGCTGAAGAAATTCTTCAACAGAAAAGAATTCTCCTTTTCTTTTGTTCAGAACTCTAGGTGATAGAAGTGTGAAACTCTTAATTCTAAAATCAGCTACACATTTATTTCTTTACAGGGGATAGAAGTGTGAAACTCTTAATTCTAAAATCAGCTACACATTTACTTCTTTACAGGGTACTTTGTGGTTGGTTGTTGATTTGTATCTTTGTTTTTCAAAGAGGACTAAACTAAACACCTAAATTTGAACATGACAGAATCAAAATCCAGAATTCCATTTTTTCACCCTAACCGAAAACTACTTTTCTCTAATTACATTTTAAGATTCTCTTCTCCATTCTCTTCTCCACTTAAATGTCCTGTATTTTCATTAGGCATTGTCCTTTATTAAGCGATATGGAGTCACCTCAAATCAGCAATAAGTAAAGAGATTCCTACATCTATCTGGTGTATTGAAATTCCATGTCCCCTCTCTTTTCTTCTACATACCACTAGACATTAAAGCAACATCAAGATAATAATAAGCAGCCCAAATCTTACCAAGGTATGACCTTGTCAAATCACGATCAGAAGAGACGAGGAGGCACACTCCATGTTTTTTTTCCCAGAGGGCAAGGTACAAAACTAAGAAAGACCAACAGAGCCAAGAACACATGTCACTTAAAAATATATATCTTACTTTCCCTTAATTTCATTTATAGTAATGCTTATAGCAGAAAATATCCATGGGTGTAAGAGTATGTTGCACATTCCTTGCCCAAAGAAAGAAATAATAGGAAACATCTGTTTTTATACAAAAATAAAACCCATAAATATTCTAACAGTTTTATGTGACAGCCAAAGAACTAATCTAGTGCATTTGAAACTGGAAAAGGATAACAATTGATCTTAACTTTGAAACATGCAAAAGTATTTTCCTTATGATCTTTTGCCATAGAAAATGAGACCAGTCAATTCAAACGCAGAAGTTGATCTTGTTTTAAAAGGTGCTTGGCTCTCTAATTACATGAGAAGTACCTTTCTTCAATAATTTATTAGAAATATGGGGCAAGATAAAGACAAAGTCTAAAAATACCCACCATGTAAACTAGTGCTGAACTGCTCTCTTAAAATTAAAAGCTGGAATTCTTTGACTGTCTCATTTTCTAGCGGAACACAAGAAAAGAATATTTTAGTTGGTTCTCACCCTCCAGGCAAAGTAGTATAAAACCTCTGGCCTGATTCCAACCCCATTATCAAAGGACCACTCACCTAATCTAAAAAAGCAGCTCTTCATCAATTTATCATTAACAAGAGCATTACAATATAATGTAGGGAAACGGCTTTCCACCAGGGATTCAGTTAATGGGAGTCTAGAGCCACATAACAAGCATGGCAGAAGATATGCCACAGTAGGTGAAGATAATATACATATATTCTGCGCAAAGAATACTGCAAATAACTTCTCTGCTGTTGATGAGCTCTCTGCAATAGTTATTTTTTTAATATTTAATTTTAGAAGTTGATGTCTCATTGAATTCTACAGCTACATACATAAATGTAAAATAATTAGTTGCTGACTCCCTTTGAAAATGTTTTATACAATTTACTTGGCATCAGCGGAAGTGTGACTCTGGTAGGGTTTTGTGGGATTTTGCAAGTTGGTGTTGATTCCCATTTACTGTCTATCCCACTACCTCTAACCTCAGGAGTTCAAAAATCACAAGCCAAGCATACAAAAATTCAGGAGGTGGTTAGTTAAGATATCACAAAATACTATAGAGTGATCATTGGCTTTTTATCCTCCTCCTGAGAACTGGGAATATTTCTTCTCAGCCTAAGCCCATGGTTCCATAGGGTAAACACACCGTTTTATATTTTTTAAGCATGAGCTGAAGCTTTAAGGAAAATGCTGATATTGTAAGGCAAGCCACAAAATCACAACTGGTAAGCCTCTTATGAGTACCTAGGCTGTGGTTCCATCCTTGGTCATTAATGTCATGTCATTGCTCTTCAGCAGTCCCCAGCAGGGAAGATGCAAGCCAAACTAGGGTAGGTAAATAATTTCTTTGTGCAGCTCACCAAAGCCTGCAACAGAGATGAAGACACACTTTTTGAGCTGAGGTTAGGTAGGAGAGAAAAGATGATATCAGTTCTAGCCTAACACTTGCCAATGTAAACTTAACCCATCAATGATTCTTGAAGAGAGTGGAATGAGCTTGTATCACATCAGCAACTTGCATCATGAGGTTACAGGTTTCGGGGGACCTTGGGCAGGAGCCATGAAGCACTGAAGCATGGCCTCATTTGAACATATCTAGAAATAGAGGATTACTGGACTATGCATTACTTTATGACACTTAAAAAATACTATTTTGGACTTTTCTGATGTATGAAATATTTTGCACCAGCTTCGTCCATTACAGGCATACAAAAACTTCTTGCACTTCAATGAAGGTAGAAGAAATAAGGGGGGGGGGGGGGGGGGGGGGAATCACAAAATACCTTCAGTAAAAGAACTAGTCTGATAAAACAGCAAACTTCATGGCATTTATGTCGCTTCAACTCAGATCTAGAAGTGAATTTATGTATCCTAAAAGAAATACCAAGTGTTGCTATACATAACAGTTCATCTGGTCAGCAATGCAGGTCACAGAAAACACTTCACCCCAGTGCTCTGACTTACTGTGTGGGCTCCCTGCAGAGCAGAGACGAGTTCAAGGTTGCTACCCTGAAATTCAAAGTCTGCTGCAGGACTTGCTTCACCAACCTGTGAGCTCTCCTTCCTTTTCTTTGACCACAACCTCCCTTGATAACTACATTCCTCCAAATAGTGAATCTGCCAGCAAACAGGAAAGATGCTCCTGAGAGAGGGAGACGACTTTTGTAGGACCTGGATGCAGACTACAGACTTTCTTCCCTGAGGAGAGGAAAATTAAACTCACATGCAAACTTCAGTGCAAACCTCATCCTCCCAGCTGAACATGTCTCAATAATTTCTTCAAACAAAGCAAAATTCTACAAAATAATCAAACTCTTTTCCCAGCAGGCTGAGAAGGCAGAGGGGAGTGCTTCATACACAAAGATAACATTCACACACACACACATTGCTCTTAGTAACAGAAAGGGGTTTGATATTACACTGCATGAGGGTACACAAAAGCATACTGAGACCAAACAACACAGTTACAGTGATATGTCAGGAACAGGATTAGGAGATGTAATACACTGAAACAAATATGTGATGAAGCACTCACATAGATATTTGATGTTATTGCCGTTGGTCTGTATGCATTGCCAAAAAGAACTGGTATCTTGAAACAGGCTTTAACACAAAAGCAACCTGGTAGACTGGGGATATTCCCTTCCAAAGTTGCTGGTGGTCTCTGATAACAAGTTTTGTTTGACAATAGCTTCATATAACATAGAAAATCCTTTGCTTTTGACTATTTCCCTTCACATGTGAAAGTACAAGACCAGGGTGAGGGTCAAAGTCATGTCCTTTCAATTATTTTCCCTATTTCCTCCCCCTGTTCCAACTCTGACCCGAGACAGAGGTAAAATTGAAAAAACGGTGCAAGAGTCATGCACAGCAAAACCAATCATGTCAGTAGAAACTCACCACTTTTATAATTTAAAAATAGTGCAGTTTTATTTCTGTTTCTAAAAGACATGCAATTTCTGCCTCATTTCAGACCTGTCAACTCCCTAAATCCTAAGAAGCATCTTCCAAGCAGATACTGCCATTTATTCTTTCCTTTTAACTTCTTTGATTTCAAGGAATGGACACCTTCCAGGGAAAAAATCATTTTGCCATAAAATTCCCAGCCAATTCCAGCAAAGAACATCTCTTTGGAAGGTCTCAAGAAAAAGTTCTGAGTAGTTTGCCCTGAGGGATTTTTCTGTTAATGTTGGACATTAATTTCCATGTGTGACAATGTCGGGTCAAAGCTGTCAAGAAGACACAGAGAGGACTTTTCTCTGCATGCCACCGCAGAGGCCGCAGGCTGCATCCTACTCCAGGGAGGTGCAGGGAAATACACAGATTGCAGCACCCTCTCAGGAAGAGACTGATTTCAGAACACAGTGCCTGTACCACTAGGGTAAAGTATCTGACCAGGAAAAACACAAGAGCAGCAGCAAAGGAGGAGAATCAGGCTGAGAAGCTGTAGGAGCAGCAGGAGGAGGCAGGGATAAAGGTTACTGAAGGTCAAGTACAGCTAGCGCATTGCTGCTGGCACAAAATTGCTGCTGCATTCCAGGAAATCATTCCCTCTCATCTTCCTGAGCCTGTCACATCCCATTTCACTTACTGGTTCCTTTTCAAGGTATTTGTCTTATTTGTCTCCTTGGGTTTGCTGTTTATCTCCATTTATTCTCAGCATAATATAAGCCTTGTTGTTTGAATCCTGTGACTGGTGGGCAGACAGGGGAGAGCTAACCTGTGTAATGATCTGGAGAATCTACCTGGGAAGGAGAGAGAGCAAGATTAGTAGAAGTGATTACAGCGGGAGTTGTGATGGGAATATCATTTCACCAGAGCAAGCAGTGGGGGACCAGCTGGCCTGCATCTTGTCATTTTTGTAGAGAAAACTGAAGGAGCCACGTTACACTGTGTGAGCTGTGTCCGGGAGCTATAAAATTACCTACTAATGAATAAGCTGGAAAGTTGTCTGAAATAAAGTTTAGGAAGCACTAACATACCTCATGCAATTCCAGCGTTATGGTAATGTATGTTAGATAATTAGCACCAATGGGTAAGAGGCATGAATGCTCATACATCGAAAGCAAAGCATTAGCATATATTTAGCAGGTTACAGTTAAATTTAACATGAGCTACCTGTCCCTGCTGAAACAGTTCTTACAGCAGGAAACTCGGTCCTCCTTTGGAAAAGAAAAAGGTATTAGGACTTTGCACTTGGCTTGCTAGCAGCTCTTTTGAAAAAAATCAAGCTTGCTATTCACATATGAACTGGTGAAAAAACCCTGACACCAGTCCGGGTCTACATATTGGTGACCCAGTGTGGGCAGGGGCAGTGGGGACAACCTCTGTGAGAAGCGGCTGTGCCAGACACAGCCAGCTCCAGCCAGCTCCAGCTGACCCACCACAGGGCAGTGCTGACCCAGCAGCCACATGTGGGGCACCTCTGGGAAAACACATGTAAGGAAAGGGCAGAAAACACCCAGTGGAGAGATGAAGACTGAACAGAAAGAGAACCAACAGAGAGATCACGAAGGTGAGAGGAAGCAGTATGCCATGGCAGAGCAGATACCCACTGCAGTCAGTGATAGAGCTGGAGCAGAGAGAGATCCCTGGCAGGACTGCAGCCCCTGGAGAGCTCACTATGGAGCAGAGGAAAGGTGTGACCAGGAAGGAAATGCAGGAAAGAACTGTGATAGACTGATTGCAACCCCCATCCCCACTGCACTGTTCAGAGTGGGAGTAGATGAATCTGGAGTGAAAATAAGCCTGGAAAAAGTGGGAGGGAAGGTTGTTTTAACTTTTGCCTTTCTGTTTCCCACTACTATGCTTATAATTAAATATTTATTTGACAACAAATTAATTCTTTCCAAAGTCAAGTCAAATATTTGAAGGAGATTGGCTCCTACCTCTTGCTGAGCTTAGGACTCAAGGTCTACATCTTCATCGTGGGAGAAATGTAGATGGATCTGGGGCAACCTGTCTTCTCCAGGCAAGAGGAAGTCAGCTCTCCAGCTGCACCTTTCACCTGCAATGTTTGAAGGTTTTTAATCCTGATGCTAACAATTTACCAGTAAACTGAGTCAAAGTGATAAGACTCTCCTCGGTAAATGACTTAGTTATGTTAAACATGTTTCCTGGATGTTTCAGCCAACATTATGTTTGTAAACTAAATCACATTAGGAATGCCCTATTTTTACATCCCTGCTCAAGCATGACTTAAAGTTCTTCGTCTGCTTGTCTTGGGAAGTTTAAGAAAATACCTCTAAGTTACTAATGAATTAAGGAAAAAATAATCCTTCTACTTGATTAGTGCCTCAAACCACACTTTTTCATCTATATAATCCTAGAAATAATGTTGAATGTTCATCATTTCATATATACTAAAGAGCCTAAGGAAAAACCACTTGCATCTTCTGAGAACAAAAATGAGAAAGAATAAGATGAGTAAGAAACACTACCAGGAGAAGATAGCAAACTGTTAATGGAGGTAAGTTACAGTTAAAGCAGCTGTAACATTACTCACTGATGGAATACTTACACACACTATGATGTATAAAATCTGTAATTAATTTTTAAAATAAATTCTTAAAACAGGGAAACTTGTCATTAAAGGAAAAGAAAGATGTTGAGATTTAAGAATATGGTTAACTCCACTGTTAGAATTATGTTTTTCTTCAGGAAGTCATTGCAATTTCCACCTTTGATAAAGGCAGAGTCAGTATATGTACTGACTAATGCTGCTCATGTTGCTACAAAAGTATTTGTGGGTGATATTTTTAAAAGGGATATAAAGGAAATAATTTTTGAGGAACAAGTCTTGTTTCTCTTCACAAACCCAGATGCAGGCTAAGCAGTTCTCTTATTCAGAGTGCAGAAGTGGAAGCCTAAATTTAAAGCAAGAAGCCAGTGTTTCTTTGTGACACAGTTAAGATACACCACCAGGAGTTAGGAAATTGAAGGGGTCATGTAACTGACGTCGAGAAGCACATCTGTACCTGCTATAAACTTCTATACTGGTCACAGCAGAATCTTGCAGAAATAAAATAATAAAGGATTAGAAGGAACAAGGGAGCTTGTGGATAAATCCAGACAGAAAGGCCATTCAAGAATATCCTTCCACAAACTTGCTCTGGAAGCACAAGAATAATGTTGAGGTTTCTGTTTTCATACATATTTAACTATATAAAGCCAAGTGGTCCAGTAAGAAAGGCTGACAGAGAGATCCACTTCAGAGTAACCAAGAGACTGGAGATTAAAAAAAAAACTAGCATGAGACGTGGAAGAGGCCCTGGTCTTGATCTGCCAAAATAGATTCTTTCCTTCTCTTCATTTTTTAAAGGGTTTGGAACATCCAAAGGCAGAATGGGAAATGCATTTGCCATCCAGCTGTTCACACTACCAGGATGAATCTGTGAGAGTGAGAGCTGTAGAAACACCTAATAGAGGTGCCCTGGAGGGAAGGAAAAGACTGCAAACAGGGAGTATGGTAAGACATAAAGAACAGGATCCTTGCATTCGTTTTATATTTCCCCGCATAAGCAGACAAAGACAAGCAACTAAGCATAAAGAATAACTACTTATTTTCTGCATTATTTAAACCACTATGAATACAGGAATTCAAATGTTCTTTTCTTTCTTTGATTCATCCAGTTGCACCTGTTTTAGATAGAGAAGAAATGCAAAATGAACATAAGTAATCATCCTTACTTGCAATATTATTAGAGCAAGTTGAGAAAATGTATCTCTTCTGAGCTGAATTCTGCCCCTTGTTTTTCCTGATCACTGTGCATTACAATCTTGTTATGCTCAAAATTTCTGAGGATAGAATGACATTTACCTCTTTGGAGGACAGAGAGACTTGCTTGAGGTTTACATATACTGACTTTCTGAACACTAGAGTGATATAGAGAGCTTCAGTGTTTATATGCAAAAGTTATCCTATTTTGTTTGCTCTTTTTTATTTTCTAATCACAATAGAAAACTATTATAGAATTACAGAGTATTTTTTCAAACAACTTCAGTGCCTACATGAACTGAATTTTTCTTAAGAAACTCAGGGGTTGGATTAGATGACCTTTTAAGGTCCCTTCCAACCCCAAACTTTCTATGATTCTAAGAACACTAGATATTCTTCAAGAGCTACAAGAGGCAAATACAATTGCAAATAACTATAACATGGAAGAGGCTGTGGGGACAACATTTGGGCAAGGGCTGAGCAGGAGATATGACACCAAACCAGAACAGGGATTCAAATACAGGCTTGGTACCAGGAAAATACAAGTAAACAAAAGAACAGGAACTTGTTTGCTTCTAAATAAATATTTGCTGGAGAAAAATAACTATGGAAAAGCTAAGCCCATTTTACTCCAGGTTTAAACAAACTTTGTCAATTTTATTCCCAACATGTTTGGTCATGTTTCAGGTTTGGCTGTGAAAGTTTTGCAGAACCTTGAATACTGCCTTGCCCCTAAAATCAGCCCCCTCCATCCAATCTACATTTTGTAATAGAACATAGTCTTTACAGATTCAATAAATTATTCATGGAGAAGGCAGCCTTACTATTAGACCCTGGGGTCTTGGGCTCCCCACATGTAAAAGATCTAACTCTACACAATCAATCCAGCAGGATAACTGTGTTATACTCTACTTAACCCAGATTGCCTAACAGGGTTTGAAAATGGATTAGTGGATGATGAGCTTGTTTTAAAAGCGGTATTATCTCCTAGAAAAGCAGAGGATAATTCCTACTAGCTGGTTTAAGAAATAAAATGATCCTAGGTTGGAAAGAAACTTTTCACATTCTCATAACTAGATAGACACTGATACATGCAGTGACCGGAGACATTGGAGAAGCTAATCATCAGAGCAGGCATCATGCAAAAACATTCCCACTAAGCAATAGTGTTCTTTGACTCCCAGAGAGTAGAAAGAATCTAGACTGACAAGAGGGTATCAGAACTGGATTATTCTCACAAATTCTCTGAATATCATCTATGAAGAGGCAAGCAAGATTTCTGGAACAGCTACAACTCTTCACTTTTCCAGCAGTTTCCATGATTAATACTGATATGGTGAGGATATCCTGACACACTTTTAATTAGATAAAGAAGGCATAAAACTTAAGCATTACTAGAGATCAAATATTTCATTGCACCCTATTTTCAGTGACTACAGGACATCCAAAAAAAAACCAAAAATCAGAATTTACGTTCTGTAACAATGGCTTCTATTTTTATTTATCACAGAAATCTCGGCTCATTATCAAAGCACTGTGGTATGGGAACTTTTTTTTACACTTGTCAAGACAGCTCTGTTTTAATTCTTTAAAATGCATGTACATACGCATTTTATTTGTTCCTAATATTCCTTTGAAACACAGAAAATGTCTGGAAATATCTCCAGATTAGATGGAACAGTGAAAAAGAAAAACATAGGAAGACTTGTCCTTCATGGAGACTTGATGGGAGTCCATCAAGCAGATCAGAGATGTGCTCTTCTGGGAGGTCTATGGGGAAGTTCTGTTCCCTTTAATGTGCTACCAGCCATCTAGCCTCAACAGTGCCAAGGTTGGAGTTAGGAATATTCTGCAGAAAATAACTTATGAATATGCATGGAAATGGGAGGTGGGGGCAGTGAGAAGGGGTAATATTTAAAAAAAAAAAAATTGTATTTAAAAGCCTCATGCTTATTACTGTGATGAATTCCAGATCTGTACTACAACAGCTTCTCACCAAACCATAGTCTTAAAAGAATACAAGAAAATCACAGGATCACAGGATGTCAGGGGTTGGAAGGGACCCAAATAGATCATTGAGTCAAACACCCTTGCCAGAGTAGGACCATACAATCTAGCTCAGGTCACAAAGGAACACATCCAAATAGGCCTTGAAAGTCCAGAGAAGGAGACTCAACAACCTCTCTGAGAAGCCTGTTCCAGTGATCTGTGACTCTTACAGTAAAGAAGTTCCCCCTTGTGTTGAGATGGAACCTCCTGTGCTGCAGCTTACATCCATTGCTCCTTGTCCTATCACAGGCAGCAAGGGAGAAGAGCCTGTCCCCTCCCTCCTGACACCAAGCCCTCATACACATTTATTAAATCCCCTCTAAGTCTTCTCTTTTCCAGACTAAAAAGCCCCAGGTCCCTCAGCCTCTCCTCATAAGGCATGTGCTCCAGTCCCCTAAAATCATCCTTGTAGCCCTCCGCTGGACCCTCTCCAGCAGGTCCCTGTCCCTCCTAAACTGGGGAGCCCAAAACTGAACACAGTACTCAAGATGAGGTCCATACTCAAGAAAATGTCCATTTAACAGGAGTTTTGACTTTTATAACTGGGTGTGCATCTCAAAATCTGATACCAAGACTTACGATACTCCAGACAGAGAACAGAGGTGTGTTCTGAACTTCCTATGCATCTGCTGAAAACAGCTCACATGCAAAATATTGAGTCTTCACAGCAAACTGTTCACAGGCAAGCCCTAGGCTGAAAGATGTTCGCATAAAATATTAGCTGAATAAATTCAAACGAACATATTTCTGGATCCAGTAGAGCAATTTGTAAGAACAGTCTGTACCACTGGCATACACGGTCACTCCAGGGTTCAGTGAAAACAGAGAGAACTCCAGAACTCACATTTTACCCTGGTGTAATATATCTCTCGTTAACAAAACGGCAGCATGACAAGTATAATGTAGGAGTACTTCTTGGCCCCCTTTGCTTAGCACATTTTTCTCTCATTTTATTCTTCAGTACTTTTTCTCTCAATGTGTTTTTTGTTTTCTGTACTGCTACCTGGCTCTTTTCTTTCAGACAGCCTCTTCCTGACAGTTATCAGGGTTTAACATACTGTACTAGGAGGCTCGTGAATATTGCTCTTTGATTTTTAGTGCTTTATGATGAATGGCTAGGAATCATTGCCATAGAAAAAAAAAAAAGAAACAGGAGGAAAAAAAAAAAAAGGAAAGGAAAGAAAAATAGTTTCTGAAAACCTTTGTGCTATTGAATTCTGCCTACAAACTCTCCAGCATTGAAATGCTTTGCTATGGGACTGTCACTCCTCACACCAGATGTAATAACACTTCCTCACCCACACCCTAAAAGGGCAAGGTATAATGGGAGAAAAATAAGAGCATAAGCTTAGGTTTTATTAGGATGTGTCCTTTCTTACATTTTTCATCCTTGATTTTCATTCTTTTGTTTTTCTCTTTTTTTTTTTAAGTTTTCCCAGATGTGTTTAAATTTGAGGTGCTTTGTGTCTTGAATCATTTGTCACTTCACAACAGATACTACCTTTTTTACATTATGTAAATGAAAGCAGGGAAGCAAGAATTAAAATGTTGGAGTCTGGACTAACAAAGAGTATTCAGTGCAGGAGATAAATAT
This sequence comes from Indicator indicator, assembly GCF_027791375.1. Classification (NCBI taxonomy): domain Eukaryota; kingdom Metazoa; phylum Chordata; class Aves; order Piciformes; family Indicatoridae; genus Indicator; species Indicator indicator. The sequence continues at coordinate 11,678,369 of NC_072019.1, read as the reverse complement.
GCTACTTTCTACTGCATTTAGTAACCTAAACAAAGGTGGAGTAGGAAAGCCACTGGGAGGAAAGAGAAGAGGAGGAGCAACTCTAAAATAGGAAGGAGAAAGTCTGTCCAACTGTACATTTCAGGGAAGGATCTGATGGAAATACTCTTACCTCTGGTCTCCTTAGGGGAGCCATCTTTGACCTAGAATCTTTCCACTAGTGAAATTCAAGGAATTTATGAACTTGTCCAGGGATTCAAGAGCATACAGGTGAAATACATCCGCAGAGGACTGGATTTAGTCCATTGCACCTGAGCAGGGTTACACAGCAGGATCCACACTTTTTAGTATCCTTGGCAACATATTTGAACCTAGAAAATTCCAAACAGGAGCAGTCTCACACTGTTACTGCATGCTGCCATCACATCCACACAGCTGCAGGTATGGAGCATTTTCAGAGGAACAGAGCACTGGTTGGTCGAGGGGGGTGAGCAAATGATTTAATTTTTTCCAAAAAAAAACCCCAAACTTCCTTTCCCCATTGCCTGGTAACAAAATAGTCCAGAGCTTTGAATGCAAATATGATGTAGCAATATTTATGGTCTGTATTTTTAATTATTTTTAAAGTCACAATGAGTGTAACCTCAGCAAAGTCTACCAAGCGCTGTGAATGTCAGGAAGGAATTAAGCCAGTTGTCATCAGCTGTGGACCATGTTCTCACGAGTTGGATCCCAGTCCTTTCTATTGTTCCCATTGCCCTGAAAATGTTTGGGTTTTTTTTTCTCTTGAATTTTCTCCTTCTTTTAAGTGCCAAAATTTGGCACATGAGTCTGGACTTATGAAATACAGAGAAGTTGATGGCCCCTGCCACAGAAGGCAAATAGCCTACAAGCAGGAACAAACAACTCAGTGGCAAGTGCCAACAATGGAAGGAAAAGAAGTATTTCTGTGTCAATTCACTTCTAGAAGAAAAAGTCCAAATTCGTCACTTTTACCTTTCTATGTTTCCATGAATGATAAGCTTCAACTCCAGAACAGGGTAGCAGTTTTCCCTTTTAGGATTCATTGCTTAAAACACGCAGCAGTGGTGACTTTACAGCATTCAACTCTCACAAACTTCTTCAGCATGAAGGAAAAATACAGAACTCATTTCATAGTACAGCACAGTGTCTGCCAGCACCACACACCATGTTCCAATTCTGTGATAAGATTGTTACCACGTGCTTATGCACACCTAGGTTCAGACCAGTGCTTACACAAAAAAGTAAGTAGCACAAGAAAGTAAGTATCACTTCCCTTCTTGAAGCCTGCTGATTTCCCAGGGATGCTCATAAGAGGCAGACTTGCCCTTACAGATAGTGCTATAACTCTTAACATTATGGAGATAGTCAAATTCTGTCCTCCTATCTGCTGGCTCACAAGTGGAGAAAACTGTCAAAAATCAAACAGGAAAGCAGCATTCTGTGATGCATGACCACACAGTGGGCACTCACAGCACACAGCAGTATAGCACCTAATGTTATGTACCTAACAATGTTTTCACCAAAGCTAGCTGATAAAGAGGTATATCACAGTGTATCAGAGGTTGGAAGGGACCTCAAGAGACCATCAGGTCCTGCCAGAGCAGGATCACTTAGGGTAGTCCACACAGGAATGCATCCAGCTGGGTTTTGAAAGTCTCCAGAGAAGAGACTCCACAACCCCCCTGGGCAGCCTGTTCCAGTGCTCTGTCACCCTCACTGTAACAGTATCTGGAAGATACATCAGTACTCTGTGGTCCTTACTGGCTAGTGTGCTACAAGGCTCCACAAAGAGATGTGTCGTTTCACTATGAAGCCACTTTGCCCTGTGAAATTTAGAGTGCCAGGATCTCAGAAGAATACATGGCTCTTGGCAGTGAAGTCATGATTTCTTTCTTGTGAAGTCCAACTTTTCTCTCTTGCACCAGATCAAACTGAGGGATTTAATGGGATTTGTGGGATTTTCATTTTTCCTGAGATCCTACTATATATTTATAGGCAAGAAATAGTGTTTATTTGTTTTTTTAAATCCCACCAGTTCTGTTAAATAGCTCCACCTTTTTGGGTTCTACACTAATTTTCTTTTCTTTTTCTTTTTTTTTTTTTTTTAGAGTCAAAGCACTCTGAAACCTTAACAATAAGTTAAGCTTTTTTCCCCTTTGTTCTGCAGTGTGCATTTCAGGGCAGGGTCATTAAGCAAGGAAAACAACGAAAGATTCTCCACAGAAAATGTCATTTTCTGGCAGGAGTTTCAGTTCATACCTATTAAATGCTCATAAAGAACTTATCCTATTGTTTCCTTGTTTTAAAACTAGAAACAACATTCAGTTCCATATTCAGAATTTTTATGTCATGTTGCAGTCTGGACCATGTATTTTACAGTTAAGTCATAAACCCTTAAATGAAGAACTTGTAAAAAATACACAGCAAATTCCTAGCAATAACATTTCAAACAACATCAGTATGATGATAAAAATGATGAAACACTATCATTCTCATCAAGACATTGCCAACAGATTTTGTGTTAACTGCCTGCAATTAAAAGTCTGTCTGCTTTAATAACAACATATTAATATGAATTCTGCCAGTACTTATGTAGCTTCCAAAATATTACTAAAATAAATAAGTTCGGGGGGAGAAAGAGCAACACAGAGAGGGAAACACAATTATAAAAGCCCTTGGCCATAAGTAGGTTCATTTTAATATAAAATTGAACTTCTTAACACAAGTTACCCAGAGCAGGAGACAAGATCTGTACTAACCTGATTTAGCATGCCTGCCTTGGAGTACTGATCATTTCAGAACATTATGCTCTGTAACCTCTAGGAGCATCCTGATGAACTGGGGGAGCAAGATTAAGTTAGCTAATTGCTAAATAACAACAACAATAACAACAAGACAGTAATGAAAGTAGTGGCTTTGACATCTGTGTGTATTCAAAGTTAAAACTTAATTAGAAGTTAAAACTATGTTGTTTTATTGATGAGTACTCAGCATTTTTAGCCCTTTAAACAATAAATGAAGGTTCACTTAGGAAGGGACATTACAATGAAACATTTAAACATATTGCTAATTTTCCCCCCTAGTCAGTAATACCTTTCTCCTGACACAGTCACTAACCCAAAAAGAAAAAAAAAAAAGAGCAAAATGAGAAACCTGCCAAACACGAGCAAGTATTTCTACCATCTAACTAGAGTAAATGACTCTCTTTGAATTGCCACTCTTCTTATTCCTGTTTTAGTCTTTTCATTTGTTGGCAAGGGAATTCATGTGCTCCAGTTTCCCTCCTCCCCCCAACAATGACACTCTGCTAATAAACTCTTACTGCCTTTTTTTATCTATCAAAACCACTCCATAAATCACTGCCTAGGAATCCTTGCCACTCAGAAACACATACTGCTGACCCCACTTGGGAACAGTCAGCAGAACTCTGTGCCAATAAGCAATTATAAGATAATGGTACTAAAAAGCCTGAACCTAGGAGTTATTCAGTTGCTCTGCCAACCCTTGCAGGACTCTTTTACGTGCCTGGGAATTAAGTAATTAGCAGACTAATTTATTGTTCAGTATAAAGGATTTCCATCTCTCTAGTCAGATTTGACATCAAAATGCACCACCTGATCAGAAGATACCAATTGTTCATCCTCATTTCCAAAAGACAAAGAAATCTATGAAAAAATAGCTTCATAGCTCAAATTTTCTGTCACAGTTTGAGCATTGCCATCTAATGTAAACACAAATACTTGATCTTCTAGAATACCTTTTTAAAAAGGAAGACCTACATTCACCAGACTTGGAGAAGCCACAGCTTCTGTGGATACACTGATGCTCCTTACTCTGCAAAGTAAAGGCTGAATCTGTTCATAACCTGATGACTAATTTCCCTGACCGTTGTGCAGAATGCACATCATAACCTAGAACATTTTGCCCCAAGAAGCCAGATCATTGCTACAAAGAACGAGTGAGCTTTAACTACCAATTGCATTGAACGTTGCTGCTTTAGCTTACAGTCTAAGCCTCAGACAGGAGATCAGTGTTCAAACACAACCTCTGTTTTCTAGCTGATATATAGTGTTAAGGACTCATCTTCATTACAAACATATGCTGTGTTTAAACATGAGCAGGAGAGTGTATTAGTGGAAGTGATGACTTCAATGTTACAATCGTCATTGTAGCCAATTGTGTTCACCTCCATGGATTAAACTGGTGGAGAACAACATTCTAATTCTGTGCTCTGGGTATTCTCTTCCAGTGTAAGGAAGTCCATCAACTGGTCTTTGCACAATCTGAAGGTAGGAATCAGAGATTTGCAATGTAGGAAAGAAAAACAAAACACAAACAAACAAAACAACAATAACAAAAAAACCTAAGTTTCGGGAATAGAGAGCGTGCATTAGAGATGTGAAATCTCCTTCAACGAAGATTTTTTTAAGACCAAAGGGTATAAACATATGTTGGAAACAAGTCAGGTATTCCCATTCCTGCCTCAGTTCAGGGTTACTCACCCCCCATGCTCTTGAGACTGCTCCAACTGGGATGTGTTCAATTTTAATACTTACAGTGTGTGTTCCTGCATCCCTCCTGGTCCAGTCACATCACTGAAATCAATCTCATCGGCCAAACTATAAAACATGGCAAAATTATCCCACGAGACTAGGTTGTTACAAAGCAGGAGAAGGAGTCAAAAGAATACCATTGGGACTGAAAGGGCTGATCAGTCTGAGAGGTGGCAAGGAAGGTGTATTTACTGAAAAAGAAGCAATTGTTAAACTTCCCTGAGAGTCTGAAGACTAAGACATGCTCTCCTGGCTTTGTCAGAGAACTTCCTTCACACATATTGGTGGGGGAGGCAAAAAGGAACTTAAAGAATGGTGAGTTTGTTAAATCTAAAGCAAAGCTATTCAGGTGAAAATGCAGATCACTCAAAAAACATGTCTGAAAAGTTGTACTGAAGGTTAGCACAAAGAAAAATCATTTCATAATACATCATGCAAGTATCTTTAATGAACTTTTTTTAGTCCATAACTCAAATCCTGACATTTATTATTTCAATGATTTCAGATGCTCTTTCCAGGATTTCTGTGGAAAAAAAAAGGAAGCCATTTTCAAACCTTGAAACAAATTGGCTCCCATATGTAAGTTTAAATTATCCATCACCCTGCAGGAGGATTCAAGCAAAATCGAAGGCCATCTTGATGAATAATCAAGGTAAATTTGTCACATTTTTTACTGTGCTGCATACTTTCAGAGTTTCATAAAAAGATCCATATAATTAGTTTAGCTTACCAGGGAAAAAAAAAAAAAAAGAATGTTGAATGACAAGGTCAGGCTCTTGCCCTTTCAGTAAATTAGAGAAGATTGCCATAAATTGCATAATATAATGAAACACCAATTTGCATATTTGCTGCTATATTAAAAGGGATCAGTTTTAGCTCGCAAAGCAGAACAAATAAAAACATGCATTTTAATAACTCAAATTACTCCCAGGAAGTGACCCTCAGCAGAAAGCCTGATTATCACTACTTAATTAGAAGCCTTGGAAATCTAAATCCTCCTTTAAATCCTATTCTGTGTACAGTGAAAGATGAAGCCGTGAGTTTTGTCTTAGATTCAATATTTACTCTTTACTAATATGTTTGCAGGGGAGACTTTCCAAGCATTATGAAGACATGCAAAAAAATTAATATTCAAAGAAAGAGTGCATAAAACCTGTGTTGGCTTGCAGGTGCAAAGCAATTAACAAGCTGGCATTTGCAGTACTTTCAATTAATTAATTAAAAATTCAAAGCTGACTTTCATTTCTTTAAATGTTTGAACATTTTTATCCATCAATAATGAACCACTACGTACTGCTGTGCTACAACAGCTGGTAAATGAAAAACTTAGTCCAACGCTGTAAAAAAGTGCATAGGAATTTTACATTTTGCTTTCTCCTTGCAATTTAAAAATTCGGTACAATTTGAAACCCTATATGATGTGGAGATGAATCATGTGTGTCTGCTTAACACTAAATATAAACTGCATTCCATATTACAGTTCAACCTAGAACAGGGCTTAAAATCAAAAGCTTCTGTAGAAAATGTATTTCGGTTTAATTTTTAATTTAACTTAGAAAATTAAATTGTTTGTTTTGGGAGTAAAAGGATTTTTCTTAAGAACAAAATGTTCTACCCTGATCTTTAAAGGTTAAAATTATACTATAAAATGAGGTTTTGATTCATTTCTAAATGGTTGCAAACACTAAAGAGTCAGAGAAAAGTGCTATAATTAAATTTACAAGTTGATATCTCTTGAATGATAAATGCATTGTTTTCAGCACAAAAATTTTGTCCAGTATGTAGTTAAAAGATGCTACCATTAATATACTTTAATTAAAACATAAATACTACATTGCTACATCACTAGGCATTCACTCAGCTGGAACTAACTGTATTTGCTTAATCTACAATTTTAGATGTATTAGCAAAAATAAATGTTGGTGAATGTAAGAGCCTGATTACATATCTTGGGTAAATTGGTGATAATGAGTCAAGAGACTTTGTGTTCATTCACATATATTAGAATAAGAATCATTATGAAATTAAAGCTAAGATTAATCCTGCTAATGACACCATGGAGCATCTGGGAATAAAATAACCCAGATGTCAAATTCACTGTGATACTGTGCTGCTATTTGATAGAGTAACCCCTTGAAGTGTTCTTCTAAGGCAGCTAGCTGGTACCCCACAGTCCCAGCACTTGAAATGCAAATGAGTGACAAGATAGACTAATAATGAGAGCAGATTCTAGCAGTAAGGAAAATGAATTAATTAAAAAAAAAAAATCTCTGAACCACTGATAAGAACAAGCAGCAGGCAACCCAATGTCCTCAATTAGGGTGGATGACATCTGCAGTGTATTTCTCTCTAATAAAGCCCTCACTCTGTATTCCAAAGCACACGATTCTAACACTGTTAACATTTTAATGTCTTGGGCGTGCATGGTAACATTAATTACAAGATGATTTGGATGACTTCTGAATCTCTTTTATGTCTTCCACTGAGTAAAAATCTGAGTTGCAGCTTTGATATCATAAATAAAATGTAGAGACCTGCCAAGCATTAAAGCTCTCCTGAAGTAACTCAGATCTGCTAAGTTACATTAAACCTTTATAGCTAAGTAAAGAGCATTCTCTATGAATTTAAAGAGGGTCAGTGTCTATACATTTTAATGGCAAAGCATTACAGAACTCTAGCATTTTTCTTTAGACTGCAGCTGTTGTTGTTTTTAATTACTAATGAGCTTAATCCAATGTTTTGTTGAGCTCAATTTACCTTCTCCATAGCATTTGTTCAGAAACTCACACCAGGAATTAAGTGACTTGCTTCCTTGTTTGTCCAACTCTGGATCTTCCCTTCCTGCTTAACTGCTTTGTTCCTTGTCTGCAGAGAGCAATTGCTAGTAAAAACGCTCCCCCCAAAATGACCAAGACTGTTTCCAACTGAAAAAAAAACCCAACCACCATACTTTAATTGTAACACAAGACTCAATGAGCAAATAAAGAGGAATGCAGAATCCTTGTGGGCTTTGCCAATTCATACTGAAATGCTGTGACACCTTAACTTCACTGTAGTTGTTAGGCGTGCCAACCACCCACTGCGCTGCTATCATCCCTGCATCAACTATGTAGACACAGTGCAGTGAGAAAAAAAAAAAATCATAGGCCAGCTTTTGTGGACAGAAAACACAAAGCATCCCTGGTTCTGTACTGCTCTGAATCTTAAATTGGTACAGTAAAACTGAGGAAGCTTTTCACACAGTTTTGTAGCCTACTTCATGTCAACATAAGTGCAGGGAGCAAAAGACATGCAGAATCAAGCATTCCCTTTCTCAAATGAATGCCTGAAGCACACAATGAACTTTCCTTACTATTTGGAACAGGACACAGGTCTATCCTGCCACGTTCTACTGTTACCAGTAGTGCTAGGAAGCACTCCTATTTGTGAAACTCTGTCTTGGGATAGCTGAGGCAAGATGCTCAATTTTCTTGCAGCTTCAGTCATCTCATAAAACCACTCTGCAATAGGTAATGATGCACAGTTCAGTAAGAGCTTTATGAAAAACATCACTGTAGGAAAGGCTCTTATACATTTGGAAACTACCATTTCTTTGGAGGAATGTAAACACTTTAACCTCATCTTCTACGCTGGAACACGAGTTAGCCAAAACCTTTGTGACAAAGGTGTAAGACTACAATTAACTCACTTCTATGCATCCCTTACAAGAACAAAGTAACAATAATGTGTCAATCCACAGTTAGCAATTTGTGATAAGAAATTGCTCAAGCCATTTAATCTCGTTATAAACCTGCTCCCTCGGAATTTCACATCCATGCCCATTCCTGATGACACTTCCAGGACATCACCACTAGCTTGTCTTCTGCTTTTTTGGGTTCCATAGCACATTCAATCTTCTCTCTCTCAGGTAAATATGTATACACACACATGACTGACTTTTTCCCTCCATCCCTTGCTAACCCCATCCCTAAATATATTTGTAAGAGACATTAACTGGTCCAATTAAATTTTATACAAGTTTGGAAAAAAAGATAATTGAAGAGAAATTAACAGGAAAGTAAACTGGCCTTGGGATCTATGCCTTCAACTACATTTTTAGGTGCGTTTTAAAGGGTAATTTATACCATCTCATTTAATGCAGATGTTCTTTCCTTTTTCAGCCTTCTCAGCCTCAAGAATTAATGAACCACCGAGAAATACCAGAGAATATCTTGATGTTAATAAATTTAAACCCTTCCTCTGAAGAACAAGGGCAATTATTTCTACTGTTATTCTGTTGCAGAAGATCTTGTCTTCCAGGTGGACCCAGCTGCTGGCACAATTGTACTCCCTCATATTTGGGATGATCTACTAGTCAGAACTTGAAATGTTTTGGTTGATATAATTTAAAAAAAAAGTGTATCCCTTTAGATACTTCAACCAATAATGTGCTCACTCAGGAAAGTAATCTGCCCGGAAAAATTTGCATAAACAACACAGACTCTTTTACCTGAACACATACATGATAGCACTCACATCTTCAGCCTTCTATTGACACCCACAACCTTGTGAAATTTCATTTCAGCCCTTTTTTTTAGTTTATATGATGGTTCTCCTCAGCTCCTCTAGGCCAGCTGTATGGGAGAAGGACTTGTGAAGCTGGAATAATTCACTCTAGCTTCACCCATTCAGAGCATTGAAAAATTTGTTCAAGTGCTCCCAAAACTAAGTTCAAAGTTCAGCCTGTCCAAACACAAAAGTGAGCCTCTACAATCAGCTGTAGCTATCAGAATATATGTACAACTAGAAGCACGGTTTGTCAAAAAAAAAAAAAACAAAAAAACCCACACAAAACCAAAACCAAAACAAAACAAAAAACACACTTCTTTTGTTATAGGTTTGTGAGATGAAAGCACAGGCTGCAAATCATCTTCAGCTGCTGTCCTTGAGACATATGCCATGTCTTTGTTGGTGATCCTTGCTAAGAGACAGAGACTGATCTTGTCCCAGCCTACATCACTGATCCTATTAATCAGCATCTTAATGACCACATTAAATTAATTTTGAACAGAAATGACTGCTAAGTGCCTTCATATTTTCTGGAGAAGCTGTCTCTTCCTAAGAATGGCTTTGCATCACACTCTGCCTTGCTGCTTTCTTCTGCTCACCCCTGCAGTCACCTGGCAGTGGTCGGGAAGTCCAAAGCTCTCTGGCCTCCTTCATCTTCACTCCTTGGAGTTGGCTTGTTAGGGTGTCTGCAGTGGTTTCACCTTAATCTGCACTAAATCCAAAATTTTAGCGGTTTTTCTAAATCCCATAGCCTTCTGTCTCCATTGAAAAGACACACAGGTTTGTTTCATTTTATCTGTTAGGTGACAGCATGATGCAAGAACATGAAGTAAGCGTAAAACCACTGAAGGGTGGGGGTGTTGTGTGGGTTTTTGTTTTGGGGTGGTTTTATTTGGTTGGTTGGTTTTGATTGGTTGTTTAGTTTTTATATAGAAGCATCATTATGGGAAATTAAAAAAATCTCATATGCATTAAGTGTGGCTTTTTTAATAACTGGAAAAACTTGTAGTGTAATCACAGGAACAAACGACTGGCCCAGAGGGGAAAAGAATATAGAATAGTTAATAAAAATGCTCCCTTAAAAAGGTAACTGTATCATCCACATACTACCAGTTTCACCAGGTAGGTTTAATAAAGTGAAAGCCAGCAGGTTCCAAGAACAACTATATATGGAATTTCCAAGACAAAAGTTTAAGTCACGGTTACATGGGTCTTGTCTTCCCTTGTGCTTGGCAAAATTGCCATTAATATTAATGGCAGACAGGCATGCATGTAAAGAAGAGAAACCCCTAATTAGTGTCGTAGCACATGCAACATTCCTAACAGGGAAACCATTTTGTATGCCCTAATTGCACAAAATTGGCAACAAGTTACCGTATGCATCTGTATCAAAGGCTACAGAAGCTCATGAATCCTCCAGTGGTAGGGAAACGTGCCCATACTGCAGAGTTTGGGTGACAGAAGTAGTGTTTATATGTGCTATCCTTACAACCTCTGCTACCTAGAAAAGATAGCCCTCCAGAGGTTCACTGCCCACTGTTCTTGATGCACCCCTCACCTCTCAGAGGGGAAGCACTTGTATTTTCCACCAAGGCAGTGAAAGTTTTCAGCATTTTTCACTTAGACAGATCTGACTGATCACTCTCTTCTGATAGGCAGATATTTCAAACCTGCACTACAAAAAAAAAAAAAATACACTGTAGCCTTACAAAAATACCAGAATTGCACTGATCCTCTTAGAGAGTAGTCTTGCCATTTGCAAGAGATTTCTTCATAACCTGTATTGCTACAAACCAGAAGGAAGTCTGGCTGGCTGCAGAAAGACATTCAGCGTTCAAGTCACGTCTGCTACAATTTCTACCAAATCAAAGCATTAAAATTTCTGCAAAAGTATTTCAGCACTCTTCTCACTTTTAAGTCAAACTTAACTCTTTTTTTCTTCTAACTAAAACAATAAACCAATTTTATCTGCAAGTACAGGTAAGTGTTTAAGTGGGATTATATGAGTAGCAATTGTGACAGTATGTTTTTACTGTTAAAACTCCTACATTCTTATAACTACCTTTTTAGGCTTTTAAATTATGCATTACTTAAGCACCTATGTTTTCCCCTCTTAAACATCAGAGGCAAGTAATTCCTCAAGTAACTCAGTTGACTTCTCACTGACGCAGCCAACCTCATTTTTACTCCAGAGATTCAGAGACAGAAAAATATCCTATTCAACATTTTTTAATTTTTAAACTGGAGAAAGGAAATATCATGTGAAACATTTTCATCTAAATACTTAATTGGAAGTCAACATAAACAGAAGACTGGCATCAACCTACTTAACAAGAAACATTACTGGCTCACTCAGTATTTTCTTCAGTAAAAATAGAAGTTTCTTTCAAAAAGCAAGTTCTTTCCTGCATTTTTTCTTTCTTTTTTTCTTTTATCTTTTTTTTTTCTAGCAGTAGCCTTTCTTCTTCTAGTACCAAAATCTGTGAATGACCAAAGCAAAGTCTGAGAGTGTGAAATTTTATGCATCTCAGAGTTCAGGTAGTGGCAGCCTATCCACTTCATCAATTACAGTAAGACAAATCTGCCCATGTTGTATTTATGGATAGACTGTTTGGCCCCTAATACTCAACTTGGACAAGTTTAATGGTTCCCTGGCTGGGTCTACTGTCAGGCCCATCTGTCAGAGTGGCATAGTGCCCACTCACAAGGTAGAATGCCAGTTTTAACCAGAGTATGGATACTAACCAAAGACCAGTTTAGGAGGAAAGCCCATTGGATGCAGCTAATGACACCTTATTTACAGAGATCCTCCTGGTGTCAAGCAGTGCCAAATTAAGAACACATGCTACATTACAAGGATCACATCTGTTAACAAATATTGGCACTTTGTCACTGGCATCTGCCTCTTCCATTAATCCACGGCAGTAAGTGAAAAAGCTGCCTCATAAGAAGAGGTGAGTGTTCAGGCCTCATCCTGCCAGGGTAATCACAGATTTACTCACCAGGAATTTCCCAGGCAAAAGTCAGTCAATGCTACCTCTGCATATATTTCTTCCCAGGAGTTGATGATGCTCTGTAAAAAGCTATGAAATTATAGAGTTATAATTCTAGAAAAAGATCAAATGAGCTTTTTAATGCCTTTGAGGGTTCGTTAAGCCTATTGACATCTTGTCAGCAATAAGAACATGATTGCAGAAAGCAGAGTGACAAACAAGAAAAAGGAGAGAAATGATTGTTGTATATATTTGGTATGGCTGAGTTTGCAGTCTTGGTCTGAGTTATTTGGTAACAAGTAGCTTCCACTGGAGATGGCTTAAAGGACTAGTCAAATTTTCTTGAAGAGGCACCAAGAACATCGGTCTTGAAAAATCTTTTGTGTTGGCTCTAGGAAGGAGAAGCTACATTTACACCCTTCTAGGACACACCAAAGGTCTGGGAACAGGATGATGCTATTTGGAATAAAATGAAGTGTTTTCACTCCTTAGTCTGATTCAGCTACTGTTCAATAAATCTCTGCTGAAGAAGTACCACTATTACTGTTTAGTTCACATTGTCTTTGGTGCCAAGAGATCTGGCTCTTCTCTTTCCTATGAAATGAATTTCCTTTGGCCACCTTGCTCTTTCAGTCACACCAATCAACCATCAGTATTGTGAGCTGGTTGTACTTCAGTACAGTTCGTTCTGGTAGCACTCACAGCAAGGACAAAGTGCTTCTCAGGAGCACTGAAGAGAAGATGGCATAAAACTTAAGTCTTCCTGTTTTATTAGAACAGCTTTGCACCATACCTCATCAGTAAGCACTGACCTCTGTGGTGGCTCAAATTCAAGCTTCAGAGCAAGCTTAATGAACCATTTAAAATGAACTGAAGGCACAGGCCTGTGTGCCTGTCCCTTTGGTTTACATATAGAAACTACTCTCTCCCAGCACCATGAAACAGACATTCCTGTGCGCTCTTACCAAGATTGAAATGCAAAACAAATGGTTAGCTTGCTTTCTACTGTTGAAGACCATGCAAGCACTGAGTTTACTATGCTAATCAGCAACACCACTGTGTTTCACTTGCCAGCCAGCAGCAGTTTAACGAGTCAGGATATACAAAAAGGGACTGAAGATTTTGTTGTATGATCCTTCTTCCTTCATAGCAGCACGTCTTGAGCAGAGATGTCGCTTCACTAGGTAGAAACATGCAATTAGGACAGAAGAAGCAGGTAGCTGACACTGCATATGACACAGGAGAGTTCACCAAACATTTCCAAACCAGTTGTCAGCCTACACACCTGCAAAATTTCCAGGACAAAGAGGCACACATTAAGAAAGGTATTTAACAACAATCAACAAAAAAAACACAAAACATGATGACACACTGACTAATTTGTCTTGGAGGCCTGGATAAAGCCTAACTTGTGACAATTTATTCCGGCAAAAAATAACATATATACAATGATACAAACATCACTCTTCAGCTTGGCTGGTAGATTTATTTTGCTTAAGTAGTCTTGAAGAACCAAGTGAAATCTGTGATAATTCCATAGGAGGAAAACGTTTAACTGCCTTCTGGATTCACCTGGCATGTGAAAGATGTATTTCTAATGATAACAGTATTCCATTTATACATCTCTTGTCATCCAGATTAATCCTTCTGTTTTGCTAACTACACAGGAATGTCCCTAACCATAAACCTGCACTGGAGACTAACAGCTTAAAATAGGAAATAAGAATTTCACCCTCTTGGCAGTCAGTATCTAAACTATGAGACACCATGTGATTAACCATAGCTCAGCTTCTGAGCCGGGTGTGCCCCTGGCATGTTTGCTGCAGGCTGAGTACATGTGTTCTCTGGATCCAGCTTTCACCTTGCCCATGCAGCTATCCCAGCAAAGATGTCATTTACAAAGAGTTTACCTAAGTCAGTGCTGCTTAACCAGTAAAAGTGAATCCCATTTAACTACCAGGGCATTTTCCAGCACACCTCGTAGTTCCAGTACAAACCCTGGTCACATCTGCTTCTTGTTCACTGGGGAAACACACTGGAATCACTGTTAAAAGTGACATATGTGGCTGTGGAGTCCAGGTTACACAACTCTGTTTCAGACATATGAATTAGATGTCTCATCACTCAAAAGCTTTCTCTAGAGGATGTGCACCTCCAGGAGGCATTTCAAGTCTTAGGTCAGCTAAACTGCCCTTTCTAACAATCTCTGCCTCCCCCATAGCTAAAGAGAAAGCAAAGGGTGACATAGCTTCCTCAGATAGATCCTTAATGCTTGGTGGCAAGAGTCACTTTTCATTTGATGCACCTAGTTCAGAGAAGCAAATGGCGTTTCTTGGCTAGTGATGAATCGGAAAATACCTGCTTCTCTAACCCTAAATGCCAGATCACACCTCTTTAAGGATTCCTGTCTGGTCAGTCAGTCAGTCCAGGTAGGCTGTCTCCTGGCCATCTGCATCCCTGGCCCTGAGGAAGCTGGGTGGGGCTGTTAGCTGTTCAAGGTGGCTGGAAGCCCTGGAAAAGCCTTGCAAAGCACAAGAGAATGTCTTGCCTCTAGTGCCATGTCAAGACTCTACAGGTGGCCAGCCATACAGCCTTCCTGAGAGTCACCAGCAACTGAGATTTTTGCTGAATAGAGTAATAATACTGACAGGATTGCTTGAAAAGCAGTAGCAACAGAAAAAAATATATATAAATAAAGAGAAAGGCTAATAGACAGGAACCTATTCATACCTTATTCTTTTGCAATCATGTAAGAATTTAAAATATTAATTAACATACATTTACAAGGCTAAGGACAGAAGATAGAAGCTGCAGGGTGTGATTTTTTACAAATCTGAAATAATAGATCCATCTAAAATGAATTCATATTTATTAGTGGAATAAACCCTTAAAATTCTTTCGAAGTCATCTCATCAGGCCAAACAAAGTTCTTGCTTCCAGCCCACCAAGCAGAACAGGAAACTTATGCCAGAAAACACTGACAAAAGTGACATTAAAGTGATCTGTGGGCATTTTCTTCACTTCTTGTGGAAAATGCCTGGTTTTAAACATTTTATCAAATGCTGCCCTCTAGTGAACAGATGGATCCAGGATCATCACACACAGGCCACAACAAATTAAAAACTTAACTATAATAACTGACATACATACCAGTCGAGACAAAAGGAGTCAAATTAGATGTTTGGATCATTAGTAACAATTCTTATGGTTTTTATATTATTGCTGGTGATGTTCCCCACCCATTTTTACAAGCAGCTGAATTCAGTGCATTTAGTCATTACAAGGGACTCTCTACCCTCTACAATTCTAGCATCTTTCCATATTGCAAAAACCTCCATCAGACATTTATATTTTATATGCTGAAGTTTTAGTGGTATGTTTCACCAGCCTTTGGACTCTCCATCATCACACACGTAGTCTGTTTGAATTGAAACCTGAATGTAAAATTAGTCTGCAAGAAAACAGAGTTCAATGGCATTACATAGACACCAGACAGAGTGTAAGGGAATAAAGTGAAAAACCTCACACTATTTTTTGTCCTTTTCCCATGAAAGTCTCTCATGCTTCACTTGCTTACACAAAACATAAGCTTGTGCTTCTTAACCATCAGTGAAAGAAACCTGCTTTGACACACTCAGGGGGGGAAAAAAAAGGCCTGGAAATTCTCATAAACCACAGGTACAATTAAAACAAACAATCAAAACCAAAATAACAAAAAAAACCACCAACCAAAATAAGCCTCTCCCCACAATAGCATTCATTTAATAGATTCCAACCTGTTAATGTTTACACTAGCTCAATATTTTAATAGTATTGGTTTTATTTCTCCATCAAGTAGCAGTTTCACCCATTACAGCAGAATTAGTTGCCTTATAGTTTATGAAGTGCATTTAAGTAGAGGGGTTTGTTTTTCATGGGATAATTTTCTTGTAAGTGCATACTGGTAATACGCTTTAATGCTCTGCTTTCCTATTTTTGCATATTGCATATGCTAAACAAGTTCTTTCAGCAATAAAAGAATAACCCACCACTTATCACTGCAGCCCAAGACTGTGCAAAAGGGTCCTGAGGAAACATTTCTGCAAGGCTGTGCCCCTGAGTATTTTACTGAAAAACAGAACACTTGTGTTTGATAAAGGTATAGGAAATAAAACATAATGTTAAAAATTACTTTTACAGTAACTGCTACCAAATAAATACTGTGCCCGCTGCAGTGGGTTGGCAGCCCTATGAAACTCCATCCTTCAATCCATCTTAGTAACATGCTGATTCATAAGATAGGAGCTATCACATTCTGTGCATGGGAAATGCACAGATCAGGACAGCTGCTGGAATTTGGGTTTTTTTCTTGTTTCCAGACTACCAACATGCCTGAAGATTTTTACTACAAAGGAAAACAGTGCCAAAAAATGGCAAGACTTCAGAAGAGCTGGTAAATCTAAGGGCATTCAGATCTGAGTGGCTATCCTCATACAGATTTGAGAGAACTGGCTTTTGGAAAATGCTTGGCACTGGCTTCTTACAAAATAGTCTGCTTTCAAGCTTCTCAAATGAAACAACTGAGATGCATGATGCCAGGTTCATTGGAACTCTGGTCTGACTCCTTTGGTTTCATCTTTATATTACATCTGAAAAAGCCAGAAATGGTGGGAAAAAAATACAAAAAACCCAAACCAAACCAAAAAAACCCAAACACTCAGAAGGGAAAACAAACAAACAACAAACTCAAAACAAATTAAAAAACAGCCAGGAAAAGGGGGGGGAAATAATAATAATTAAAAAAAAAAAAACCACAACTTGGAATAAAAATGGAAAACTTAAGTTATGGTTCTGATTATTTAATACAGAATATAAATCACTACCATGTAAAAATATCTTCTAGGTACATCAAAATGAGAGCTTTGTATCATGCAAACAGCTGTTGAAGCTGCTTGCTGCTTTGCAGAAATGCTGCACTGACTGTCCATTCATGACTTGCATAGGCCACTTAGTCCTTAGACCTCTGACATGACACCATTGAGGGGATTTTCATGGGAAGTGCAGGAACATAGCTGCATGACAGGAATTAAATCCAGCAGGAGATAAAAGAGAAACAAGAAAAGAAGACCAAAATACTATCTAAATATAGAAGATTCTATAAAAGTGCAAGGTGAGTGCAGGAATCACTTTCAGTTTTGACACCAGATTGCATTTGCCTTCCTTTCATCCTGACTTCTGGGCAACAAGACAGTTTTCAGTAAGGCTCCTACTCCAAAATGACAGTTTCCTTACTCTCCAGTGAAAGTGAATATGACCAGGATTCAACAGACAAAGATGGCTGGCTGGATCATTAGCTCTGTTTGATAAAGGCCTAATACTGGCAGGAAGTGTGTGGAAAACACTGATCCATTGCTCCCCAGACACCTACTAGAAGGAATCCATAGACTGATGGTAGACTTAAACAGACTTAATTATGGCATATGAAGATTAATGGACTCCGTAATTTGTGTAATGTGGAAAGCACTGGCACCCTGCACAGTGAAGCAAATTGGAGTAAATAGGGCTTAGCTCTTGCAGAAAGAGTTGCAATGCTAGGGGATGGGATGCAACCAACCCCAGCAGCATCTTGCCCACCTTAGCAGCTGCATACAACTTCAGCAACACAATATGCAAGGCGAATAATCCCTAGTGCCAGTTATTGTGATTTTATTCCAAATTAGAATAGAATAGAATAGAATCAAGAAGGTTGGAAGAGACCTCAAAGATCATCGAGTCCAACCTGTCACCCTACACCTCATGCCTATCTAAACCATGGCACCAAGTGCCACGTCCAATCCCCTCTTGAACACCTCCAGGGATGGTGACTCCACCACCTCCCTGGGCAGCCCATTCCAATGGCCAACCACTCTCTCTGTGAAGAACTTTCTCCTCACCTCCAGCCTAAACCTCCCCTGGCGCAGCTTGAGACTGTGTCCTCTTGTTCTGGTGCTGGTTGCCTGGGAGAAGAGACCCAACCCCTCCTGGCTACAACCTCCCTTCAGGTAGTTGTAGACAGCAATGAGGTCTCCCCTGAGCCTCCTCTTCTCCAGGCTAAACAGTCCCAGCTCTCTCAGCCTCTCCTCATAGGGCTTGTGCTCAAGGCCTCTCACCAGCATCCATTCTAGATAAATTCTATCCTTTGGTTCTCTGTCAACATGTAGGGATCATATGGAGACTGAATCATTTCCAGAACAGTCCTTGTTTCAACAATGATTCTGCCTAATTTGTGAAGTAGCTCATTAAAATCTGCCTCCAGCAATTACAGCTCCCTACCATGGCTCTATTACCTGAGCTGTGAGACTTAAACATAACTTCAGCCATTCCCACCTGCCCAGTCAGGCATGGATATGCACCACCCATGAAACTTACTGCCATTAGTTTGACAGTGGGGCCCTGTGCAGAATCATGCACCCTACTCTGCTACCCACTCTTCTGGAGAATGTGGAGAGCTGCAGAAAGAGCAGGAGAGCACAGGCTCCTCGTTTCTCTGCTCTTTTCTGCAAACTTTGTTTCCTATCTGACTAGCACGAAAGTTAAAAACTCAGTTTGTCTTGGGCTTTTGTGCTAGAAAGACACCTGCTGATTCCATAATCTCCCTGTCCACAGAAACTTCACTAAAGCTAGAGAGATTTTTTTCCTTCTTGAGTGACACCAATTGCATGTTATATCACTACTCATAGAAAATTGATTAGTGTTCCACTAGTTCACAGTGAAAGTTCCTATCCCACAACCAAGCATTCAGGTGCTTTGCATATTTGCAAGGAGCACATCACAACAGCACTGAATGCAGTTTAACTAACCTGGGTTAAATTCACACCAGCAGCCGTAAAGTAGACTCAATTTTTTAAACACTTCTTGAGAAGAGTGTGAAACGGAATATTTCTTCACCTGCACAAAGACAACTTCCATCTTGACAGCTCTGCAGCACAACCTAGATGAGGTTGAGAGAACTGCCTTCCTCCAAGACCCACCGCGCACCTGAACTGCACATCCCAGACCTTTTGACTTTCACATGTACTCAAGACTCCCTAACTAGTCTATTTATCCCTGTGAACACTAGAGATAAAACTTCTCAATCCAAGCAAATCTGAGACAAGGCCAAATCAGAGGTTAGATTCTGTCTCCCAAATATCTGTGTCAGAGATCCAAAGTACATCAAAAATTACTTTTTACATATTGTTTTCAAAGTAAGCTTACATTAAAAAAAAAAATCCATTATACCATTAGCAGAGCTAATTCAGGGTCATATGCTTTTCCTCATTTACACAAGTAGGTGGATAAACTCTATTCAGTCTTGGATTTACATTGCACAGATGAAATGTATTTGTACATACATACCTGTGTGAGAGTATACAATACACAGCTATGTATGTAGTAAAAATCCTGCATAAAATCTTTTTCTACTGCAAAAGGATATCTAAATATTGAGATAGTAAAATCATCACTGTAAAATAGCTATCAAGTACTCAATCCTACTGTCCCTTGAAAGACTGGCAAAACTCCCCCTGATTCTGTGAAAGAAATTCTGACATCTAAAGAGCCACTGCCTGTCAAATATGTTGTCCTGTTAATATTTTGCAATTAAAAAAAAAATTAAAATAATATGAAGAGTAATGAAATCTTATTAGAGTCTCTTCTTGGCTTTGCTTATGTGTCTCCATTGTTTCCTAAGACCTGCCATGAAAATGAAAGTTTTTAAAGCCAATGGCCGTATGTTGACTGTTGTCCCACTTTTACCAGAGACAAATACATATTTGTTTGAAAATTTACTTAAAAAAAAAATGCTCCCAGGTTAAGACCTTGTATGCCAAGTTTCAGCCCAGAGCGAATTTTTATGGCCGAGTTATAAACCCTTGAAAATAGGAAAGTAATGCTGCAAGGATTTAAAATAATAGAAAATGTTTCACATAATATAAATCTATAAGCAGAGTATTATATTTAAGTCTTAATATCTACATAGTTGGATTATCTTATATCTTGACAATCATACTAAGTAATCTTGCCTCCTTTCCCCTTCCTTTGATTCAGTGTTTCATTCTTATGCATTAACAATGCTCTGGGCCATAAAATACTGTATTAATATTAGTTTGTCACAGTAGACTAAATTTAGAACAACTCATTAATATGGGAGAGTAAAAGGCATTCTGCCAGGAGTATGAGTGACTCTATAAGCTCTTAAGGCTATAAGTTATGCAGATATGCCACTTGAACTAGAGAGCTACCAATTCTTTTTGTTACTAATAAGAGATTCTATTAGTTGAAGCCAATTCTATTTCTAATTAAGAAATGTGGGAAAAGGCAATTTTACCATTGGATATATCTCTGATGTGTAGCCAGAATAAGCCATACACCATCTTTCTGTGCTTTCTGGTCAGATAGGATTAGTGGCACATGCATAGAATGTATTTTCCCCCGCACTATACAGGGGGGAAAAAAAAAAAAAAAAAAAAAACAAAACTCCACTACAGTGTTTTCTTTGCTAGAGTCATAATCTGTGTATCCAGAAAAAAGTCTAGCAATCGGAGCTGTTTCAAAACAAATCTTGTAATGTTTAGAATTGCCCCAGTGAAGAAAGTTTTCATTTTTCACAAATATAGTCTTTCATTTCGTAGTTTCATGCCAGTAATGCCTTCTCAAAGGTTGTCAAATATTAATTTTTTTAAATTTAGTCCCTTGCCAAGCTACAAATATTCATGTTTAACACCAAGTAGCAGTTCAGGGGCTGACAACAGTATGTACCTTTTGAATGATGCATAGAAAGCAGCAGTTAGCACAAAGACAAAGCCACCAGATTGGTCTCAGGGAAACCCAGTGTCTGAATTTTTCATGATTCCTCTAGCACTTAAAGAATAAGAAACTGGCTACTACTGTTGGGAGATCAGCATTGTGAAGGTCAGAGCCCAGAAACATGCAAGTGAATCAGGTTTTGCCTGGGGAAAGTGAAAAGGGATTTAAGCTGCTTAAGAGAATTATAAAGATTTTTTAATGCATTTTACAAACACTGTAGTAGCTAAACAATAGCTACAAAAATGAGGCATCATATCCACCTACTATTTATTGCTTGTATGTCCCAGAAGACAGAGAACAGACCTTTTCCTTACATCTGAAGGCTTAAGACTTCCAGAGATCATTCTTTTTCTTATAGACTTCCCATTACCTTTCTCTTGCCTTTTAAGAACTGCAGCTACTTCAGAAGAAAATTGATAAATGGGAAGTGCAAAATAAATTCAATAATTTCTCTATGCTTACAAAAATGCAACTGCAGTAAAGTGATGTCTTAATTACTCCACAACCCGATGGCTTGCATAAGTGTTTTATTTTCCACAGTACACAAACTTTACTTGATCTCATAATTATTTCTAGAAAGTACAAATAAATTCCAGGGGGGGGAAAATAATAAAATAACACAAACTGCTTAGAAAAACATTACAGTGTTTAAGTAACTGATGGCTTCACCTGTCATCATCTAGCTAAGCTCTTAATGAGTTATTTTCTATTCTTGGTCACATCTGATTTTTTTTTAATATAAGTCCCTTTGAACAGCTGGGAGTTACAGCATCCTTTGATCACAGTATTCTGAATTTTCAGTCAAAATGAGGACATTTTTGTCCTTACTTGGGCTATTTTTACAAGTGTATATCTTAAAATATGTTTTTGGGCATTACTTTGCAGGCATACAAGGAAGCTGAACAATTAATGTATACATTTTTACATATGTGTTTATAAATTTAGTAAAGGGAAAAAGCTTTGCCACAAGAAACCTCAGCTCTTTTGAAGGCAGTTTTCTAATGATGACCCTTGGCATGCTAGCCCACATGGGATTCCTCTGAGAAGAGTCTGATGAAAATTAGTCTATTCTCATTTCAAACAGAATTTTGCTGAAGTCCTGATCAGAGCATCAGCATGGAGTCCGGGGAGACAACACACGCTACTTGATTCACTCCGCAGCCTCCCTCTCCTGGTAATTGTTGCAGGAACACATAGTGACAAGACTATAGGATGTGAGGGGTCTGGATGTACTCAGGCTGTTACTCTCTGTTTAAAGATTTAAACCATCAGGGTATGATAAGGCTTTTTGATGTTCATTGAACATGGAGCTTGGGTACAGAAGAAGGGGAAAGGGCTTCACCGGAAGGCAATCATCTTTCAGAGCCACAGTAAGACTGAGAGAAGTGGGAAAATCTCAGTCTCAGCATAGACATGGAACAAAGGGAGATGAAAGGGCTAGGGTGAAGAAGGGGCCAGATCTGGCTGTGAGGCAGAACTTGCACTAAAAGACAGTTCGATGCCTTAAAAAGCAGAAAAAACATTTAGTGTTCTTGCTCCATTAACATACACTTTTGGCTAAAATTGAACTATTCTGCACATTTTTTACAGTTTATGTTGACACTAGGTTTAAACAATGCCTCTGGCTTATTTTGAAATTATTTAATGAATGTACTTTGTCAGATGAACATCATTTCCTAATTATACAGCAAAGTATTAAATGATGAGCTATTTTAAAGAGTGGATACAATCTTTTCTTTCCTGAGGGACAAAACCAAAACAGGCTGGTGAGATACAATCCTGTAAAACATGTGTGATGTTGGGAGGGGTGGCAGACAGAAATGTTCCTTCTCTTTGCAAAGCAAGATCTATAGACAAGACAAACATGAAGAGGTATCACCGGGTGAGGCTAATATGCCACCCCTTCATCACTATTTCCAAGGATAACTAAGGGCCTAATCCTGCACCACAAAGGGTGATAAGTACTTTTGACTCTCATTAGCTTTGAAGGGAGGTGAGGAATCAGTGGGTCACAGGATCAGGCTCTAAAATGAAAGAGAGATTGGGAAAAGTCTTCTGCACAGTTTTATGCATTAGAAGGAGGAGACAGTCAGTTTGATCTGAGCATCCCTTCTATGCTCTGGGAGTTTCACAGCACCTCCACCATACAGCACTATTTTTGTAGGTCCAATAGGCATTTGCCAGCATTAGCTGCTCTGAAATGAGAGAAGGTAAAGGATTCACACAGAAAGCTGAGTGTTAAGCTGATCAAAGTCAGAGATACAGGGATTTATATGCACCTTTCTAGATAAGAAACACTATCTGCTTTTTTATACTAATCTCAGTGGGCCAAATTTTTCCTGATGTAACTCAAAGCATATCAGAAGAATTACTGCTGAGACAAAGTGGACCCAGTCTTCCTGTGATGTTATTTATAATCTGTATGTTTTGCTCTATAATAGTATCTATAGTTAGAGGGTTGCCTGACTGCAGACACTTACAAGGGGAGAAATGTCTATTGACTTCAGCAAAGTTAATTCAGAGTTTGATGAAGGAGATCCACATCAAAGCAGTAACAAGGGCTATTCCTAAAAATGATTCTTATATATTCACTGGTGTTCTTAACTGGGCATTAAGAGCTGTATTAATACTTACGTTAGGCTGTGCATTCATCTTCAAACCTGAAGTCTGACGGTCTTTTTCTAACAGCTAAATTCCTTATGTGCATCTGTTGTGAAACAACTCAGTCCTGCAGCGTGTACTGTGAACAGTCTGCTCCTGTGAAAACGCTTAGTACGTAGGTTTGGAATCCAAAGTTGGCTTTCAAATCCAAGGTTGGAATTTCCAGAAGCATTTAAGAGACTTGAGCATGTAAGTCCTACTGAAAGTCAAGGACACTTGCCTTCCTAAATCAGTTAGGGTTTCTGATTATTAGATCCTATTGCGTTTCAGCAGGAGTTGGGTGCCTCCCAGCTAAGGCTTTGAAAATTCTAGCCAACACAGACACAAAATCATCACAAACTATAAACAAATATTTAAGAAATGAAGTCTTTCTGGGATCAGCCTACTTAGAAAATGGTAAGATCTCCAAGAAGTGACTTCTCTCTATCCAGGACTCTTCTCTAGATTTTGTATGAAGAAAGGGACACTCTTGTTAATTGCAGATGTCCCATGAGACAGCCAGATAAGACCAACCTTACTGGCCACTGTATTGGTCAATTTACACTCAGAAAGGAATTTGAATGTTGTTTGCTGCCCTTATCCAGAGAGGCACATGTCCAAACTTTTTCGTCATCATCTAGGACGATTCGGCACAAAATGTTGCTTCATTCTGTGAATGGAAGTATGTTCATCTTCTGTCATTAGTCTCAGCAGCATGAATTGAACAGTAAACCCAAGTACCTTGCAGGAAGCCACAGATAAGTCCAGGAGATGCTGCTATGTCATCCAAGTCTCTATAGGCATATTTGACGTGGTGTTCACATAATAGCAGTTGCAGGAAACAGAAGTTGAAGAACAGGGTTGAGTTTTTTTTTTTTTTTAAACAGGAAAATGTATTCCCTTTCTTTCATTTCCTTGAGTTGCTGCCACACAACATATTCATCTGCAGCCATCAAAGAAATAATGCATAGAGCGGTAGCTCACCCAAACCCCTGTGGCTTCAGCCGACACTTTAGAAGCCGGCATCTGAAAGGCAGTCCCAGACCATGAATGTCCTAGTTTTGCCATACAGCTCTCCTTCCTCAGACAAGTTAAAAATACAACTTTGTATGAGCTGACAACCAACAACACTGAAAAGGACCAAAGTTTGCATGATTCATTGCAGTTACCACAGGTACAAAATTTATAGGAACCAAAAAGGCCACCGTGGGATTGACAACTTCAGCCCATGGCTGGAGGAAACAAGTTCTAAAAACACAGATTTAACCTGATTTCTTGTGACACAGTCAATTGTGGAATAAGTGCTATAACAGGCATATACTGCAACAAGAACAAAAATTGCACCAGTTGCTTTTTATGTTATTATACTTCTGGGTGCTCTCACAAAAAACTTTCCTCAGAAAATCAATAAAGCAGACTGTGCCCAGCAGTCACCCATTACAGAATTAAATCCACATGCCAACACAAAACAATGAAGAAAACAAAACTAACAAGGGATCCATTTGGCTTTGTTTGACTTTGCCTGCCAGAGAATGAGAATGCAAGGCTGGGTGTAATTTAATGCAAACCTTGGCCTATCCTGGTCATGCATATGACTGACCCTCAGGGCAAGACCATCAATTTTCTATTAAAGATCAGAGAGTTGACATATCAAAGTCAACATCTAGCTGAATAACTGCAGTAACTTGATAATAATTCTTTTGTGGATTTCAGAGTGGCTTTTCAGTAAAGTATCAGAAAGGTAGCAGTTTTCAATCCTGACCCAACAAGATCTGAATATGAAATAAAGGATTTGAGCTTGATCTCCCCATGATGTGAGGATGAATGTTCTGGTAAATGTTAACTTAGTGCTCTGAATAGCTCAGTAATAGATGGGTTTAGGCAGTAATAGGTTTAAAATGTCAACTTATTGAATAATAATTTCATGTTGTACAAATACTATGTGTAAGAAGGGATTTGTTTTGCAAATTTTGAAATAAATGAATGGATTTGTGATGTCCTTCACTGTTCTGGTCAAAATGTTATACAAGAACAGAAATTAGTTTTGCTTCAATAATATCCCTCATTGTTTCCACGTATTATTCTGAGTTTGTGTTGTAACTCAGGAGTCTTGTTTACTCCTTACCCTTAATAGCTGATGTATGTTTTGGCCCCCAGTACATAAAAGATTATTTACTTGCACAATGAATAATTACTAGACAGAAAGATAAATCCTAGCAGGCTTTTCTTAAAATTCTGCCACCCAAACTAAAAAGGACAGTGTTGAAACATCATTCCATCATTTACATCCCAACAACATAACGATCAGATTCTGAAGCAATGACAAACCAGTGCTCCCTGCCTGCTAACATGCAGAGGGAAACATTCAAGCTGTTCCCTTTTTCACATAATGCTACTTCAGCCTTTGCCTCCTGTCTGGACACTGATGTTTAGCAATACTCTACAGGTTGCTTGCATTCTTGGGAAGATGATAGCAAGCAATTCACCATATGGTATTTTGGAACATAAAGGCACTCTGGCCTTTTTTTTTTTTAATTATGTTTTTCTTTATTCATTCTCAGCTTGCTTCCATTCAAATATTGTACTGAGCTGTCTCTATGTGTACAGTCACACTTACATAAGTAATTCTCATTTTAGCTTGCATAAGTGTTAATCCACTACACTTAAAACGATTCCAAATTCCCTGTGGTTCAATCCTAGTAGGTTTGTTTCTTCTGATTGACTCTGAAACCATTAGCTGATCATTAACTTATTAACCAAGAACCAAAGATATATACTGAGCCAAAACTCTTTGGAAATGAATTCTCAATGAATCAGGAAGACATGAGATAATGAGGATGGTTAGCTAAGCTTAGCTATTCCTTGTGCTTCCTCTTGATGGATACCAATAGCTGTGCAGCCCATTCCTCACACAGCTCAAAGCCCCATCTTCCAGATCTACTGGAAGACTGGTGGTTGCATCTGTTGTTGTCAGTTTTTCCATGGCCTAATTTGTACAGATTCACTTGAACATCCCAAAGAAGCACAGGACCTTACGTCACTGGGCAAATAACCTTGTCCCAATTTCAAATACTGAACTGGACTTCAGATAATCAAGTGATTAGGACATACCTCAGTTCTTGGCTTCTTGACCCCAAGTTGTTGAGTAACATGGCTACAAGGTTAAATAAATTTTATGGTTTAACCCAGAATAAGCTGTAGTTGCAGACAAAGTATTACTGCCTAAGTTGTCCTAAACTGAAAGAACCAAGAATCTAAACTTCTGAGAAGACATGCCTCAACCATTCCTGTGTGGATGCGGTAACCTAAAAGATTGAGAGCATCCAGCCATTTATATGGAAACTGGCTGTGATACCATAAAACAAAGGGTGATGATTTCTGCACAAGATCAAGCACAAAGATGACAGGAGAGGCTGAAAGCGGAAAGCAATTCTTCATTCTCATACAAGTATCTTAAAGAACAATACAGCAATTACAGGAAATCATAAGCCAAGCAAACTGCTTTTTGGATAAGTATTTTCTGCTTACAAGGCTACCCCAAGGCAAAAGTTGCTCTTTAAAGAGAATTTTATTTTAAGGGCAAATTTACAATTATAATTAGCTGCAACAAGCAGCCAAACCCAGAGGGAGGGCTGTGTACAGGTCCTAAGTACAGTTCCTCATGGTCTGGTAGCATGTTCAAGGGCCCCTGCCTTGTTGTCTGCCCCAAGTAACACCCTCCAGACAGCTTGTGAGTCACGCTGACAGGGGGACTCCTGCACTTCCAGAAGGACTGGAGCTGGGGACACTGCTTGGAAACAAGTACATAAACAAATAAAGCATTTGAAAGCTGATCACAGAGCTGTTTAAGCTCTTGAAGAAACTAGCAGCACAAAAAAAACCTTGAAAACCCCCATGACTGTTGCTTCAGCTTTGCCTGAAGTCCCATTAAGTCACTTGATACATTACAGCACTTTAAACTGGGGAAAAGAAGGGGGGGGGGAGGGGGGGGGGGCGGGGAAGGGAGGGGGACCCAAACAACAACAACAACAACAAAAAAACATGACCAAAAACTCAAACAACAAAATACAATAAAGCAGCCCCAAAGGACTCACAAAAGAGGTGATTATGTGAAGACAACATAACTTTAGCCCAAAACATGCCAAGCTACACCTTAAATTAAGACCATGCAAAGGATAAGATGAAAGGGTAGCCCAATAAGTATCTTCATCATGAACCAAAGAGTGGAAAGAAGCTGAATAGTTAATGCCACTGGCACTAGGAACTTCCTCACCAGCACTCCTCAAGGAAGATATAGCTATTCCAGTGAGCAGCATTTCTGCTTGGCTGTTACTCTGGTATCACTCTTCCCAAAATATTGCAGCTTGTTTCTGTTTCTTGGTTACATTAAATGCTACAATCTAAGACAGTGAAAAGAGAGCCTCCTTCCTGTAAGCTATACATTAGAGCCATATTCAGAAGGACTATGGCAAGATAACATTGTAAACTGAGCAATTTGACCCCATCCTGTCAGTGGGCTGACAGTTTGGCAAGCACACAGTGAGGTTCCAGCACTGCACCACTTTGCATCACACAAACAGCATATTACATTCAGGTCAGGAGACGTATCTAAATCCAGTCACCCTAACAGCAAAACGCTCTAACAGTATATAGTAAACAGGAATGCCAGACAATCAAGTCCAAATTCCCTGGGTGCTGAGGACCATGTTCATCTCTGACTGCCCACCAACTTTATTATCTGTTACAAGCACAAATGGGCTTAAATTTTATACACAGTATACCTCTATACACAGTAGGAGCTCAAAAGCAGACCATTACAAAAACAAGCAAACAAAACAAAACAAAAACAAAAAAAAAATTACATCAAAAACATCCAGGAGCAAAAAGACCCCTCTCAAAACGTATGGCTCTCTCATATTTGATCTGAAACTGCAATGGCTGCAACTTCATTGGAGTTTCACTTGGAAACACAGAAGCATTAGTAAAATCTCCTAACAGCACCATCAGTGAAACCTCTCTCCTGATCCTCTGCTCCAGCAGAACAGTTTGCACAGGGATCATAAACTCGCTTCCTGAAGCCAATACCATCTTCAATGTAAAAACATAACTTGTAAGAGCACACAGCTACCCTCAGGTCAGTGTCATGCAGGTAGTGCAGTTACTGCCTACGTATTTGGACAAATGCTTCCTCCCTCACTCCATGTACTATGCCACTAGAAGCTGGATAGCTTATCTTTGAGCAGCTTGGGGCAAGGGCAGGAAACAAACATGACTATGGTATTTTCTGGACTGGTCACATTTACTCTGGAAAAAAAAATAAACAGGCTTCGAAGATGGAAAGAACTTATGCTCTAGCCAGTACTTTCTAAGTGCCCAAGAAAAAGCCAAAAACATAGTTAACACAGATACAAAGACTAAATTATAGGAATCTTTCTCTGTCAGAACGAAAGGAGGCATGAAGCAGGTATTTGGGTGCTTAGAGTATGCCCTAAGTGCTTTGCAGGAATACTTTCCCTGAAGTAAAAGACTGCTCTTGGAAATAACACTAGAATTTGCACCGTCTGCAGAAGAGGTGATCTTAGGGCACAACGCAGTGTCATTACCCAAAGGTCAGTATTGCTCAAACAGCTATCAGTCAAACTTAGGAAAACCTATCTTTCCATTGACAATAACACCTGGACAGTGGGATCTACCTTGGAATAGAACCTTTTATATAAGAGTTCAGTTAGTGTACAAAAAATATAGACCCCAGAAGAAGGAGGGAAATCAAATTCACATCATCCTAAGTCAGAGCATTAGGTCCTTTATAGAAGTTTTGGGGTTTTATTCCAGGGTTTTGGCTTTGTGTTTTCACAATAGAATGGGGTTTTTTTCGTGTTAGCAAAACACTTAATTTTCCAGAGACTATATAGAAGACATTTGCCATGATAGAAAAGACTCAAAACAAAACCTTCCAAAAGCAGCAGAGAAAAAGCTATGTGTGTAAGAAAGCCACCCCCAGCAGCTCTGTGGTGCAGACAACATTCCCTGAGAATGCAGTATTTAGGCCATGTAATCTTCCCTGGCCATGTCCTCCAGCCTCCACAAACACATCTGTTTTGTAACAGAGCAGCCTGCCACTTGAAAGTTAGTTAATAGTATCCAAAGGCCTCCCTGTATTGTTCATATTACATATGCAAGTTTCACCCTTTGGCAGAATCTAACCTTTATTTTTAATACTCTTGGAAATAAAGCTTGTGTCAAGGGGGCAATGCCTCTGGTGTCGTCTTCCTTCTCTCTGCCTATCACATGCAGAGCCTAGGGCTGCACCGGAAAGAGTCAAGGGTTTACCCTCACAAAGAGGGTAACAGCTATAAGCCTAGCCCCAAGGACGTGCATGTGCTGTTATGAGTGCAAGTTTGGATACATCTGCCTGGGCTCTAGATCACTGAAGCTACAAGGCTAGCATTCAGCCTGTTTTTTTAAATAATCCATAGACATTAAACAACATCGTTGATGGCATATGAGAAGTAGGTATCAAGCAATGCAGAACTTAGAGAATGCCACACAAGCACCAAAAGACATTGAAGAAACAGAGAACATAATTTGCACAGCTGATACTATCAAGCCATATTTTTAGCTGCAAACTTGTTAAACCCACATTCACATGCCTCCATCAAAATATTTCATTCTCTTTGATTAACAAATCTTTCTTAAATGAGGTTCAGTCCTACACAAATGTAAAATGGATGTGTGTTTTTTAAAGCACTGAAACTGATTTGCATTTCAGCACATCAATATATCTATAGGACAGCTTTAATAAAAAGGCTCAGCTCTTCCAGATTATTTGGTCTCTGTGTTGGTTTTGCTCTGGTGCATATAAAGTTATCTTAAAAAATGAAGGGAAATCAGAGATCCACAAGTAATCTAAGAAGCACAACATTTATGCTTGTTTATATCAGTATTTTCAGCTAGTACATATCCATGATTTATTTGCAAACAAATTAATTAATGTTTCAGCAGCTGTTTGCAGCCAGTCTGTGATGTAGTTTAAACAGAAATGACACTTTTTTTATTCCACAGGGGCAATTTCAAGTACTCATAGATTATATTCTTACTATCAGTCCAAATGATAAAAGAGTAGTGAATCCTGAAACAGCATAGCTGACTTTATGAGATCAGTGTGCTTCCACATATCCAGTTATTCCCTAATGCCATCTTTCCTGTGTTATCTTTTAATTAAGGCTGCATAATGCCAGTTTATAAACAAATCTCTAAGTAAGATCAAAACCTGACACATTTTAAATGTTTTTCATTCTCTAGTTTGTGGTTTCCTGGGGGTGTTATTCTAAAATGTACATCTCTGTATGAAATCACTTTTTTATCACATTGTGTATAATGAAAGGAAATGTTTGAATATTGTTCTGTAACCTGACAATGAACAAACAAATGAAAGAACAAATGCTGGATAGCATAAAAGATAAGCATAGTATACAGTAGGTAGATCACTGCAGAAAACATTACTATACCTTGTGATTTTATTGCTCTTGTTACCAAAAAAAAACCCAACCAAAACAAAAACCCTCACACACGTAAGCACAACACCAAAACCAAAACCCAAACCAACCTACCGCTCTACAAGACAAAATCCCCAAAGCCTCACTAGGCTAAATTTCCTCCTTCTTCTTTGAACAGACTACACAGATTTTGTTGACTAATTGAGATCAATCCCAGTTGTAAATCGCCTTGCTATCCTACAGCTTTAATTAAGCTACCAGAGGGAGTTGTTTATCAATTAACACTTGTTACAAATTATTAGTAATTATATGGACTTTGCTTATATACTTCAGCCAGTAAAGACTAAGCCATACCTCCTTGCAACAAAAATTAATTCAAATATAATGTATCATTTTTTTCTTATATAAACCTCAATCAGCGTCAAAAAATACCAGAATTAGCTTGGCATAGGAAGGCCTAAAGTAATCCATGGCATTATTTCTAACTAAAAACAAATGTTAACATATTATGTGCATAAATTTAGGCAATTACACTATGTGAATTAAGTTACTCCAACTCTTTTCAAACAATGGTAGTGTTCTTTAATGAATTGCATGCATTTCCTTTTTGAGTAACAAACATCTTAAATAAGGAACATTAGGTAAAAGTTGATAATGTATTCAAACATTAAAGCTACCTATTGCTCTGTGCACTACATTCTGTGATAATTTTAATTGGCTTAATTGAGATGCACAAGTCTGATTAAAGTTTAATTCCTTTATATTAAAAAAGAGAGAGTCAAGTAGTTAGACACTTCTTCAATTATGTTAGATCTTTCTAGACTTCAAAGGAATGTTACAGTAGACAGCCAGATACTGGATGAACTGATTAAAGAATAAAGACTGCTCATTATAATCTAAGAGTACAAAATTGGTTTGTGTAGCCTTTGAAAGTTGAAATTAAGAGCAGCTGAGCTAAAACTCAAGCTACAGTAATTAACCCAATTTATAGCCATCTTCACTTACCTGGCTAAGGTTAGTCATTTGAAATGATCCACTGGATTCACTGGCTCATTTATAATTCATTCTATGACCAATGAGATGCAATTTCACCCTACTAAAACCTTCATTTATGAGACAAAGATTTAGTGCCTCTACTCAATTTGGTTTTAAATACTTGGGATAGAACATTCCTACTATCTAAGTAGTGAGAAGATTACAAAATCTTTAGGAATAACATAAGTGTGGCATTATAAAAAGAAGTGCCTTAAAATAAATCTTATATCAGTGCCAGTTTCTCTCTGCTAATACAGTTTACTGTCGAGTAGAAAGGGGCAGTCTGTTCCTGTAGGATGTGTGTGGATAAAGCAAAACTACTGGGCACAAAAGGGATAACTGAACTTCTAGTGTAATATTAGAGAAGGGAGTAAGGAAGTTTCATTCCTTAAAACTAGCCTGTGTTGACAAGAGTTTTAAGCTTTGTCTTTATGGGTGACAAACACTGAATCAATTTATTCTAAAAGATCTACGTCTTTTGACCAAAATACCAACTTGAAAAGCAGAGGCACTGCACCAGATTCTTCTAGGTGATATTGCTTGGAGCAAAGATAATTTCCATACTTCTAGAGGATAAGGCTAGATGTTTTCAGTACCTGTAGAGCAATGCTCTCATGTAATTACCCATTTACCACAGGTGAGAGGCATTATGTTTTGGCCCCTTTTCCATATAAAAACAGAAGCTACTGCTCAGACACTGAGGTGGTCTCTTTATGTAATGTTGTAAGGCCTCTTGCTCTTAACTATCAGATTAAGAAAAAATTGAATGCAAATTATTACAACATCGAACCTGCAACCACCTATCATGCCATTACAAATACTTACAAGTTGAACTTGTACAGGAAGGCAAGTGCCAGTTAATATAACTCTTAAAAAGAAGGCTGTCTTCATTTCTGGAGGAAAATGATTCAGTACTGAGACAGGCTGACAGCCCTGAATCTCAACTATTGCAACAAAAATGCTACTGGACATAATTACTTTAAAAAGATGATCTCTAAACCAGAGCTAGAAGGAATATTTTTGACAAACTACTTCAGGTAAGTTTTCTCTAACCTCTGGGGAGAAAAAAAATCAGATGGAAAACAACTAAAATCTCATCTTGTCTGCATCAATCTGTGGCAGCTCTGAACAAGTGAAACAGCACATTCAGGAACTAGCTGTTGTTGTTGGGACACTGTCCACCACATCACTGCACACTGCTTGAGTCTTTGCCTGGAAAGCCTGACAACTACCCATTCGAGTTTCCACTGTCTATCAATAGGGAATATCACCTAACACATAATTCCACAGTGCAGTGTTATGATAGAATCCATATTTTTTTCCAGTATCAGAGAAAACATGCTCCTTTCCTCCATATTTGGAGCTTTTCTCACAAGTTAGGATAACCTGAGATTTCCTGCCCTCTTCAGTAATACTGCTATTTTCCACCCCTCACTAGGGAGACTATCTTCAAGCTCCCCATATTGACTGATGCTTTACAGATATAACAGTAGCAGCCAGGTGGTAACCGAGAACACAAAGGCTACTCTTAAATAGTTAGGTTTTAACCCTGCACTGTGTGGATCTGCAAATGGAAGCCAGGGATGCTCTGAAAACTTTTTTCCCATAACACACTTTCTACATATACAAGGAAGAGATTCTATGTGTTTTAAATAAGGTTTTTCTACGGCATTAAGAGTATCACTAAACTGTTGCTTAATACTCTTAGTTCTTTGGATGGACTGCAAGTTACTGAAATACACAGTAAGCCACATTCTTGCCCTGTCAGTGCCTTCTGCCAGCCCAATCTTTCCATCCCTTTATGTATGGACTACAACTAAGCCTTCATCCTGACTCCCTGCTTCAGATCTTATTAACTCAACACAGGGAACAGTGCTCAGGAGAGACCTGTGTGCAGGAGATAGTGAAAGCAGCATTGGTTAATCCAGAGAAAGCCATCACCTTTCTGCAATGATGCTGCAACATGTCATTTAAGAAATTTTTCACATCTTTTAGATAGAAAGCAGAATATAAAACCAGAAAGAATATTTGCCAGTTGCAATTAAGTAATATGTTTCTATATTCCTACGTAACCCCTCACTGTCAGTGCATCCTCTCAAAGAGATACCATCTTTCATCCTTGAGGCAGCTACATTTTACTGATGGGTGATATTCAATACAAGATTTCCTTAAAGCACTTACTTCTTGCCTCCTTGGAACATAAGATACTATTTTAAAAACTCATCATCTGCTACCCTGATTTGTAACTGCCTGATCTGCCAAATTACATGTTGAAAGAATGAAAGGGGCAAAAAACTTAAGTACCTTCCCACCTATCCTGTGTGTTCAGCAGATAATGGGAAGTGCTTGCAGCCACAGGAGCGCCCACCTGGATACGTGGTAAAGAACAAGTAACCTAGGTTACAAGTTCTGTACTCATCCACCTGCAGCAGACAGCTCTAGCAGATTTCACATCTAATTGTGGTTTCCTTATCAGCTCAAAAATGTTCCTGAACTACACAGCACCTTTGAATTTTCATCATTGGTTGAATCTGACAAAACTCTTGGTGTCATATCTCTCTCACTTATCCTGAGCAGATCTTGTTAGTGCAGATTAGAACTTGTTAAAGATTAATTCTTAAAGCATCCTCTAGCTTTCTTTTCCAACAAAGGAAACATCAATTATAGGCTCACACATAAACTTTGCCCCTACCTTGAATACTTCCTGCCCTTTATAAATCTTAGATTTCTTCCCCTTGTGTGTGTTCAAAGGAGAGATTTTATTGCCTCCAGGGGTTGTTAAACTGATTGCAATACCACGTATTTAGAGCAGTTCAGTGGGAATTAAGCTGGTTCAATGCTGTCAGACCTAGAATATAGCTGTCAAATAGCATTACAAGTAAAACACCCTTGATAAGAAATAATGACCAAATGTCAATCTGTTTTTTACCAGCAGCACTACAGACTTAGCCTGCCAATGAAAAATGCAATATTTTACACATTATAGTAGCTATGCTTTTGTAAAAGGTGTTTCAGTCTTTCGATGTAGCTTATTTCTCAGTGTAGCTTATTTTTCAATTATACAATTTGATCACAAAAATGTATCTCAGACCTACCTTGGATTCAAAGCAGCAATGCTTAAAATCTTGCTTTAACCTTCATGCTCTCTTTTGTAACATTAAAAAAAAAAAAAATCCTGACACATGCATTAAAAATTCATTAATCATATTTCCTAAATGTTAGCCATGCAGAAATAAAAATCATTGGCTTGGAGTTTCTTGATGCTGCTACAGTCTAAGTTTCAAGTTTCAGATATCTGTAACTTCAAAGTACAATGCAATCCATTAGATACTGCTATTTTTCTGATTTATGGACTTTTTCTTAACAACACTGTGTACAAAATTACTACATTTCTTCAGATTAATTTTGCAGATCCAAATATTTGTCACTTAAGTGAAGAATTAACACACAGTATATATTTTAATGCTTAAATACTTACTTTTCCTATTCCAATATTCAGACGCTTTAAGACTTCCAACATTCACAAATGTGTATATCTTTTTGATAACGACAGAAACTCATATGAAGTTGTTCAAGTAAATAAACAATGAGACTTCAAAACCTAAAATAAAGATGTTATCTAGACAGGTGTTTAAGGCCAGACTGGATGAGGCCTTGGGCAACAAAATCTAGTTGAGAGGTGTCCCTGCCTGTGGCAGCAGGGTTGGAGTAGATGATATATGAGATCCATTCCATGCTAAGCCATTCTGTGATTTTATGATTCATTTATCCAGAAATGATGGAGTTCAAAGCAACATGGCTGAAAATCTGTTTTAGGTAAAGCAAGAGATATATCAAAATGTCTGAAATAATTCAGGTGTTTCAGCCAGAATAAGAATTTATTAGGGATTCTGTCTGGGAGAGGTATAAGGGAAATGTTATACAAAGGAAGGACAATTAATATCTAACTTAATATCCTTCAAAAAGGCGTTTTAAAACTAAGTACACTATACAGTTCCCCAGGAGCCACTGATGAAAGAAAAAGTAACAGAGGGAAAACCAAACACAACCCAAACTCCACAGAAAAATACGTCTAAAAATGTGGAAGCCAAACCAGTACTCAGAGAGGGTACCTGTTGACTGCAGTGAAAGTCCCAGCACCCATGAAATAAAATTCGTGCAAAATGTTTAAAATAATACAAGTACTTTGACAGAAACCTACACAAATAACAAAATAAAATTAAAGAGGAATCTTGTCTTCCAGTTTAAACCTGCAAAGTATTTTCCATCTCTGAAATAAGCAAAGTACAGACAGCATCTGTTTAATACCTTCAAACTTAAAACTGATTTTTTTCCATTTCATCATTTTCCCCTGCGTTTTATTAACCCACTATGAAGACATAAATTGATAGCTACCTCAAGTTTACCTGAAAGAACCTTGAACAGGGCTGAAAGTGTGGGTTTCAAGTATACAGAGAGAGGGCAAAGAGGACAAGAATGAGTGACTTCCCCCAGTCTGACACCTTTGATCAGGCTGTACAAAATCTGAACATTTCAGAGCTGGTGAGCCACTACAAGTCCACACTTATCAATGCAATTCCCTGTGTTCAGTGAATCTACATGATATGAAAGGTAGCTCTGAAAATGGGTCAGAACATCTGAACAAAGATTTTGAGGGTTGGAGTTGTTTGTTCTTTATGTTGGGGTTGGGTTGTTGATGTTGGGGTTTGTTTTGCAGATATGATTCAGAACAGAAAGTCACAGAAAAGCATGACTGTTGCTAGCTTCAGGCCCTGATCTTCCTTATCAGTCCAGGGCTTAGAGCACAAACTGCTCCCTAAACTCATTGTCTACTCATTGTACAGTAACAGGCAATCCTAGTAGCAGACAACAATACTAGCTACACAGTACAACTTTATAACTGCTCTAAAAGATAAAATATATGTTCCAATGTATTTAATGAAGTAAATTCTACTTTTTGCATTAATGATCAACATTCAATATTAATGGCTGAAGTATCACATGGGGTATTCCCTTTCGGATGAATCCATAAGAATTAACTTCCACTTACACTTGGCATTTTTGTTTTAACACTTTCCCTATTCCTCCTGTGAAATGTTTACAGCTCACGCTCTGACGCTTGAGGAGTAAATGATTTCAAGCTCAATGCCATCATTTCATAGCTACACTTAAGGAATCACAGGGGAATACAGTGTCACCACTGAGCAATACAAATAATTTCACATTGAGAGAGAAATGAGGCAAAGATGGGGCATTTATCCAAAAATCAATCCAGAGCCACATGCAAGTCTCCCTTTCATTTTTATTTCCTTAATTGAAGTGAGAGATATCTCTGTGTGATTTAATTTTATTTCCATTTATACAATTCAGCATGCACTCTGCAGTTATTGATTTTGATAGAAGCAAGCAGAAATTTCTCCCTATAGATGTCGAAAAGCTGTGCCTCTGTTGGTTTTGCGAATGACTATTTTTGTATTGCAGCTACTTCACAGTCAGTTAAATCACAGTGCAGGCAAAGTTCTTTTAAACTTATTTGCATTTTACTAAATATTTTTTTCCTCACTTGACAATTTTTCTATTAATTTTGAATCATTCAGAGAAAGCAACAACCAATGCATCAAAATGACATAATCGTTATTCAGCTTGATTACAAACACTTCAATATAAGCTGAACTTTACTCAAAACATAGAACTTTGCTGCCCTCTACCTGTCAATTTCTAGTCCGTGGGAAAAGAGAAAAATCAGAACTGTGCCCGAAATCCTGCACTTTTCACAGAATACTAAAAAGAGCTCGGAATTCAGCTACAATTACACAATCTATCTTGATCTCACCGAAAATAAGAGTCTATTTACTGAGTTTAAATGAGGGGATGCTATTAAACTACTTGGAAAATAAATTTTTAAAAAAAAAGGCAGCCAACCAGCTCTTCTGCTTACAATTAAAAATGGTTGTACAACCACCATGGGAAGAATTATTGCTAAAGGCCTTCAATTATATTCAACTGGAAGTCACTGCCCAAAATCACTCACCTGATCATCCGTTACTGGGACTACCAGCCTGGCTTCCCTTAGACTGAGGCTACTACACTTCTTTTTTAAATACAGTGTTCAGCGCAGGCAGGACAATAGCTCTGTTTCTGCCTCTGCTTTCTCTCAGTCCCTTTCCTTTTACAGGCTGTATTTCTCAGATATTCTAGGCTTGGTGTATTCTATTACAAAAGGCAAGACCTGCAGAAGAAAGCAAAAGGAATCAATGCAAGACCCCACTTAAGCAGATTTTCTTTCTGCTGTGCTAAAAAAGTACTTGGCATCTATGACTGAAATCCCTGAAACAAACAAAAATAGCTCTTCATTACCCTCTTTCTTCCATGGGAAATTCAAGTTGCATTTCTGCTAACTTCTGACCAGAGATTCATAGAAGGTCCAAGTTGGAAGGGACCTCTGAAGATCATCTAGTCCAACCCCCTCTGCAGCAAGCAAGGGCATCCCCAACTGGACCAGGCTGCCCAGAGCCCTGTTCAGCCTCTCCAGGGATGGGGCCCCAACCACCTCCCTGGGCAACCTGTTCCAGTGTTCCACCACTCTCATCGTAAAGAACCTCTTCCTAACATCCAATCTAAAACTGCTTTTCTCCAGTTTGAAGTCATTGCCCCTTGTCCTATCACCGCAGACCTTTCTAAACAGTCTCTCTCCATCTTTCTTGTAGGCCCTCTTCAGCTACTGGAAGGTCGCTATTAGGTTTCCCTGGAGCCTCCTCTTGTCCAGGCTGAATCAGCAATCATTACAGTACTCAAGACAAACACTGTTAATTTTAATGCCAACAGTTTTAGTCCTTTTAAACCTGTAGTTTGATAATGTTTTTTTCTTAATGCCCACTTAGTTAAAACACCAGAAGAAAAAAACCCAGACCTCTCTGAATCCCCAGTAGTTTATCCATCTTCCCCATAATTCTTCCAATAATTCTTCTCATGTCCACAGATAGTTCTACAAAACAGGGAGACTGAGGCAATGTCCTTACTATTATAATGGTTAAAAATAAATAGGATAAACCAACTTTACACTAAATTGAAAGCTTCTACCTCACCTTTAGGTAACTGAAGCCTTCAGCTAAAATAAGACAGATTGCTCAGGCTACTTTACCACACACTATCACACACCAGGTCAAACATACAGAGTTTGACCCAAACTTCAAAAGACAAATAAGTGTTTGCATATAGGGAATATAAACACACAAGCCAAATCTACTTTGTTAATTCTACTCTTCAAAAGCCAGTATGAAGTAAAAGAAGTTGAGTACACCTCTTTAGACATGAATCACTTCTCTTCTGAGAAAAGCTCTCCTTCACACAGGAGAAGACCCCGCTGAAGATTGCTCGGAGAAGACCCCGCTGAAGATTGCTCAAACGTTTGTTTTTTATTTTTTCCAGGAACATTAACAACACTTCAGATCTGACTGTTACTAAAATCAAGGAACCAGCATGGAGAGAAAAAGTTACCTTTCATTAGGGTTAATGGCAAAGCTTCTGAGATGCTTGGGAGGAAGAGTGACAGCTCTGGACGGCTTATAAAGACGTACGGAGAGCATACGCTAACCAGAGAGTGAGAGCGAGCAAGAAGACTTTTTCCTGGTCATGGTCTAGGTTTACTCCCTGGCAAAGCTAACAATAAATCAACATTGATCATCTCAGGATTACACCAGGCTCTGCTGCCTACCTCCACATAGGATAAAAAGCTCCAAGAAGTTCACTTGGGATCTCATTTTATTAACCACACTGTTCCACAGAAACTACACCAGTGGGCTCCATTATAAAACCTTGAGATAGATAGATGGACAGACAGACTCAGTGATTCAGACTTTGCTGGGGTTTTTTTTAATCTTGAGCTTATTTTAAAGAGCAACAATACAACTCCCTTTTTAATGAATTCACCAGAAAATAATAATATTTTTTTTAAAAGTCATCACAGCCTTCAAGACAAAAACCCAATGGATGGAAGCCATGGAGAGAGACTTCAGAAATATGAGAACTACAATACTGAATGAGCACTTCTCCTGCTTGTGGAAAAGGAATTACATGAAAGCATCTTCTTCAACAAAAGAGCACAGGTACAGAGTAGGCATTTTATTTAAACCAAAGTCCTGGAGTTGTATGTTCTTTCAAAGATTAATATCTGTCTCTGTTCATAATTATGCTTCTATCAACACTCATCATTGATTCAAAGGTTGGAAAAATAGCAAATGAACAACTGGGAGGAGGGGGAGAAGAAGAAATCAATACTGTATAAAATAGTCTTACCACTTCATTGAGAAATCCGAGAGCATGAGTGGTAAAACAAATCTGATAGAGGAGGAAGAAATCAGAGAGGCAGAAATGAAAATAAGTCAACCTTGATTTACAATACTGAACATGAAGCTATGAATTAACATTTGGGTAACACAGCTAATAGGTAGAAAGAAGAAATACCACAACAGGGTTACCATTATAGTACCCTTCACAGGCTTGAGATGCAAAAGATTCCAAATAGAGCAAAAAAGGAAGTGAAAAGAAAATATACTATCAAAGATGTACATTAAGTAAATATTTATGATATGGATGAGAAGTAGTAAAGGCTATAGGATCTAGAAAAATATCTGACAAAATTCACAATCTGACTGCAGCAGCTTCTGGAAAGTAGGAAGATGCTGGTTTCTGCTTGAAGTAACACCTCTCTGCAATACTAACGCTTTCACAAAAAATCCTGCTGCATTTAAAACTTCTTGCATTAACTGATATGTTCTACATCTTGAATATCTCATTTTTAAATGCTTGTTGACATTTTAAAAATCCATCTGAACCACAAAAATATTGATAATAAGTTTGATAAAGTCTTTGTGTTTTTCGTAAGGAAGACAAAATGAAAATATGACTATTTGAAAAAATCTGTCAAATGGAAACAACCTGGTTCTGTTTGCTGAAGGTCCTTCTTCATTTTGGCCATATTTAACATCCCAAAAGCCATATTGTCATAAATCTCCAGCTAAAAGGAACCTCTTGAAAGCAGGGGGGAAAAAAACAAACAAACAAAAAACCCCACAAAAATACACAGAAGTTCATTTTAGCCAACAAAGACTACATTAATTACAACATATTTAAGTAAATATTGTAAACCTAGAAATGTCCATTTTCTCAACAAGCACAGTGCTTGACACAGAACTCTGCATGCTCTGAACACTGGTTTATGTACATGTTCTTACATTCACCAGGACTTTGTGCTTACTGAACTTTGCTGCAACTCACCAAGATTAAAGATACAGTTTTGGGATTTTTTACATTTACTTTTAGAGCTTGAAATAGCCCTAATTTTATCATCTGATAAAATAAAGGAAAATAAAACCTTTGTTCATATATCCTACTGCAGTTTAGTAACTTTTACCTCTTTCAGTACAAATACAAATTTATTAGGATGAACTTATACACTTCCATAATCAATCTGCAAAACTGAATCCTTTGTTTAAAATAAAAGATAGAGTCTCTGTGGACAGAGACACTTCAGCTATAAATAGGATTTTCTCTCTGCCTTCCTGAATTCCCATCTGAGGAAGGAAAAGCTAAAGGTCATATACTTGGACTTATCTTTACAACAGAGACTGAAATACAAGTCAGATGTAACCTCTTTCCATTGGTTCACCCCTTCCAAGTAAGTGATTCTTTTTTTTTCCTGACAGACTAGTAACCTGGTACCTTTCTAGAGGAGTTGGAGAGATCAACAGTTCTTAAAACTATGCACAAGAAATTTATGTGAAATTACAGACAAAAAGTAAAATAGTTTTGTTCCATTAAGGCTTCAGCTTTTCTTTACAGATTAGCTTTCACAAAGCATGTATGAAACGGTACTTCTGTACTAATCAGAAGCACCATCAGTTTTCTAAGGGTAGTAGTGATGAAGTGTCCAACACAATCTTACTAAAACAAGCTGGATGCTGTTCCAGCTGTGCTGCTGTCAATGGAAACTTTGCCACTGGCCTCAATGCACCAGGGGCTTCACACAGAGCACGTTACTTCTATCAAACATGTGACTGTTGTTTTCCATATACTAAATATATTTTTCTGACAAATAGCAAATTAATAAATGGAAGTGGCTCAATATCCTTCCTTTAAAGCAGCTGCAGAAAATAAAATTCGTCTGACAATTGTGTCAGCATTAAAAACTGCTTCAATAACCCAAGTATAATCAAAGGCTCACAGCATACATGTAACAACTTGTATTTAAAAATAGCTCCTTATACTTCATTAGTCTCGAGGTTTAAAACAGATCTGAATGAGGTTGATAAGAAAATGAGTACTACCTTTCAAGCAGATCCTTCCTAGATAATTTATAGTTAAAATACATGTCAATGCTGCTTTACAGACATGAAATCTGCAAAAATAATATATCTGAAGTGAATATAGGTAGAGATTACAAGGAGATTACAAAGGCTATAGGGGAGGGCTCATCTTCTGTCTGTACTCCAAAATGCCTGCTGGGCTTTTGGGTGGTGTGAAAACGCTGCCTATAAAGTAACACTTTTAGGAGGCATGTGTGGCATAAAGGTCAATCGATCAATCACATTTTTCAAACTATGTCTCTCTCTGTTACATTGTGAATGTTGCTACTTCACAAGAGTATTTCAAAAACAGCTGTTATTTTAGAAAGTCAGTGTTGTATTCTCATCAATTTCAACAAAAAAACAGGAAATCCTTGGAATTAGAAAGCATATACAGCTGTCCCCCTTACCTCTTATCCATGTGACACAGAAATGCAGATTGTGACTGCATTGTGCAGATCTAAGCAGTGAATGCAGCCTTACAAAGTGCTTAGATTGAGTCTATTTCTTCTCACTTAAAGTTACATTATGCTAGACTTAAGGCATGCTTTATTTACATGCATTCAGTCTCTAGTGGGAGTTTATATACTGCACATTGGATAATTTTCTAAGTGAACAACAGTCCAGCTTCAAGAAGAGTTTCATGCAGAATACAAATAGAAAGCATTAGAAGACTACCTCCCAGGGACACTGAGTTCCCTGGGCTTACGTTGGGGATGAGGATTGGTCGATCTGTTCACCCTCAGGGGCTGTCTGGAATTATAGATCAGGGACCTTATTGTCATACCCCAGCTGCTGCACAAAGCCACTAGAAGAAAGGAGATTTACGAGTATTTCAGCAGCACTGAACAAGGGATGCTGAAGCTATACAACTGGGAGTACAGTGGCTCTAAATCTGTAGGCATTATGCAAAAAGAAAATGCAGAGTTCGGCGTCAAGGGAGCTCTCCCAGAGCAATAGGACATCTTTGTAAACTCTCTAAAGAATAAATTTAACAGTTATTAAAAGAACAACACCCTGTTATTGCAGTCACTGAACTTTACATCACAAGGAAAGATGCAAGGGATTTTCAGAAAGACATCTGTCATTTAACAGTGACAGTGACCTCAGCACTGACAAGCAATTCAAATCCCCAGTGATGGAAACAAATTAACCCCTTGGTACACAGTGAGTTGAGAACTCCAGCATTAGGATTGCTGTGCACTGTAATGGTACAGCCTACAGAAGGTTTTACCTTCAGGTGAGCAATAGATGGAATGAAGTATATTTTTTAAATGATAATTGCTGTACATAAAATATATTTATGACACTATTTAACATCATGCTACCCACAGTCTTCAAAAGGTTCAAAGGAATTTCAGCAGCACAAATAAACTCTTCACTGAAAACCACTTATAATGTAGTATTTAAGGACTGGTCTAAGTCCTTTAGATAGACAGATAGATAGATAGATAGATAGATAGATAGATAGATAGATAGATAGAATTCACACAAAAATTTTACCAAGAAAGTGAGATCCTGTCTAGTCCTTTCAGTAGGAATTGCTACTACATCATCCTGCAACCTGACCTTAGCTCGTACACATAGTCCTAAGGAAAACTAGAGAGAAATACAAAATTTGACCGTGTATTCTAGACACTCAGATGTCTGCAGGGCAAGAAGACAAATAGACCATAGAGATTACTTTATCCCAATGACTCTAGTAGCCCCGTGACACTTACAGA
This sequence comes from Indicator indicator, assembly GCF_027791375.1. Lineage (NCBI taxonomy): Eukaryota > Metazoa > Chordata > Aves > Piciformes > Indicatoridae > Indicator > Indicator indicator. The sequence goes on along the minus strand of NC_072019.1, from coordinate 11,634,229 downwards.
GAATAGAACTGGACAAGAAGCTCTAAGAAGCAATATAGTTAGGTCTTCAGCCCTACTTGACCCCACCTCACATTCTGAGCTAGCACAACACACAGGTATCCCTTTCTCTGGGAAGGACACCATACTCCTTACTAGACAAACCTTCACAGCTGAGGAAGGCAACTAAATATGTCCAATGCTGAACTCTATTCACTCCTACCAATAATTAAATTGGAAAATTCTTTCCCTCTGCAGACAACTGCTCTTCTTGAATGTTGATTTAGCTTTATAACACCTGAACTAACTACTCACTACTACTTTTGAAAAACCAAAGGAAAAGACACAAAAGAGACACATGGTGGGAAACCTGTGTTTCGGTCTGGCAGAGAACCCAGCTCTCATAACCTAATTGTTTCACTAATCTTTTGAGGGAGGAGATGCCCATGTAGCATCACAGATTGCTTGATAGTCAACAGTATCGTTCTTCCACTCACCCAACTCCTTTGAAGCTGTTTACCCTGACATTTAGCAAGTATGTTCTCACTAATAGAAACAAAGTTACAAGTATAGATACATAGTCCATACAGCTGTTCTGTTCTTTAAAATCTTAGAAATATTTACTTAAACATGCAGTAGACTGTGCTTATTCACAATATGCGCATTCCTCCTGCCACTATCTATTCTTAGCTTTTTAGGCACCCCACAAAAGCTCCAACATTCTTGATTTGACTTTGAGTATACCAAGAACCCTAGCAACACAGAAACAGTTTGGAATGCATGTGTTCTAGAGCACACAAGGAAGAAGTAAAGAGGAGTGAAAATGGCAAGCCTCCATAAAGAGAACAAGCACAACCAGCACAAAGAACAAGCACAACTGGCATAAAGACTCAAATATCAGAACTTTGTTTTAAACCAGAATCACAGGATAGTAGGGGGTCTTGGGGTCTTGTTAAGAGGACTTCTCTTTTATGTTTTTGCTGCAGCTGATTTTGATGCTTCAGTTCACCCTCTAGGTATTTATTCCTTTTCCTGCAGGCATCTGCTTTGAAGTACTGAATGCTAGGATGAGGAAAGCTTAGATTTGTATAATAAGATCAGAAACTCTTTTGGTTTAGATGCTGGACTTCAGTTTACACACATTTTTATTTATACAGAAAGCCTCATTCCCAGCCATATTTAAAACTACTCAAACCTGATAAAAGACAGCTGAACTGAGCCGCAGCACTTAGTACCTCTGACAATTTCAGAAACTGACTTAGCAAATTAAACAGATGACATCCTAAGCATTTTTATACTTAGAATAAACCTTCACTGCTATCAAATCTGATGCAGGATTTCAGTCCTCTCACAGTTTGATGGCTTGATGCCCTCAAATAGAGGCTACTGCAGGCTTTAGACCCAAGAGCATGCAGGACTTACCAAGCCTTTCCTTGCTTTACATTGAGAGGAAGCATCTAAGAGAGAACCAGCTCTCTGAAGGGGATTGAACATACAATAAAGTTTTTCCTTACAATTCTAAAAGCTGAGTGGGTAAGGACTTCATTTAGTGGAGGGATAACCAGCTGAAGAAAAGCTCTGGACTCTCTATTTTAGTGTTGCTTAAAAAAACCAAACCAAACCAAAACAAAACAAAAAAAACCAAAACCACCACTGGAAGATTAGACTGGCAATTAAAGAAAAACTTCATGTGCTTTTCATAGAATGGTTTGAGTTGGAAGGAACCTTAAAAGACATCTAGTTCCAACCTCCCTCCCCCTCAACATGAGCAGGGACACCTTCCACTGGACTAGATTGCTCAAGGAGCAAGTAGCCGTCCAAGCTGTGCGGGCAGTGCAGAGTGGAGCGGTGGCGGAAGCTGAGGAACAGACGGTGCGGAGCTGAGGGAGCGGCACAGGCACTGAGCGGAGGGAGCGGTGCAGCAGAGCCGCAGGACTGGCCGTGCTGAGCGGAGGCGTCGGAGCCGCTGCTCACACGTGGGAGCCCGGAAATTGCCTCTCCCCCTTTACCCACCGTGGGGCCAGGGGCGGTGCCGCCAGAGCCGTGCAGCGTGCGGTGCGCACATTGGCCTTTCGGCGGCGCTGTTGCAGTGCTTTCAAAGTAAGGAACACGTGAGTTCCCTCCTGCACAGAAATGTGGCTCTTCAAAGCCGCGCTGTCAGGCGGTTGCACACCCTGTTTGAGACAATAAAAACGAGTGGGATCTCACAACAGTCAGGACATTGACCGTACATAACTGGTCTTTTGTGAATGCAAATGAAACTGGAAAGGTCACTTGGCAGGGATGTGTAAATAAATACAGCTGTACATTTCATCTGGCACCTTCATCCAGAACTGTCTAAAAAAAATGTGCTGTCTCTGAGATTTGGAAACAAATGCAATTTCCACTCACCTTTGGAATAACGTGAGCAGCGAAGAAAGTGCACAGCTTATCAGGAGCCTTTGCCATCTAGAATGGGCAGACAGAACTCCTTCTTGCGATTTGTTACCTACATTTTTACTAATGTAGGAAAAATAATTTAATTTGATGGAACGTTAGCTACAACAAGGACCCAAGAACTCCCCTAAAAGTTTCTTCTAAGCCTTCAGAAAATGGTATTTTTGTCAATTATAAGGAGCAATTGCCTCCCCACCAGATTTGTCATCTAAGCTTAAGCTGTTAACATACTTGATAGGTGAGAACTGTCAGTATACAGAAGTTAATTATGTATTTTAATTACCAGTGAAGTCAAGAATGCTTAGAGGTCACAGATTCTGAGATCATAGTCGATAAAAAGACTACATCAACAGAAATAATGTACTAAGATCTTAGGTAGAAGACCCCGTCTTAGCTGCCTAGAAGCCATTTAATTCTCTCCAACTAGTAAAGAGACCACAGACAGACAAAAAAACCACCACTTGCAGAAAGATGGGCAGTATCTCATTTCTCTGAACTACTGCAAACAAGTTCTCAAGCTAATGCTCCTGCCAATTCTAGAACACTGATACAGATCCCATTAAGTGTCTGGGAAGAGATCAGTCTTCCTCTTGTAGGGCAAGAGATCTATGAATAGAACCCACCACAAACACATAAACAGTTGAGTGACCAGCTTGTAAGGCAGAATGGGAGATTACATCTTAGAAGTAATGCAAATATGAGTTAATCCTAGTCTTAAAATGGCAAACAAGAAAATGAGGAGAGAACTAGGGACTAGACAAGCTAGTGAAATATTTGAGAAAAGTCTGTTGTCAGCCCAGAAATTCCTGAGAGACAAATCACTGCAGTGTGTTGGGGCCTGGGGCATGCCTATCAAGCCCTTCTCATCACTGTTCAGAGTGCTCAGGGACAAGAGAAGGTCTCCAGGCCTACAGAGAGGTCAACAGGCATGGCACCTGCACCAGAGAACCAGCCTGTGCTGGTATCAGCTGCCCCTGTATGGAAAAAGAAATATACAAGGAAAGCAACTCATCTGGCAAAGGCTGAGGGTGAATCAAGGTCATCATAGGAACAGGAGGAAGAGTCAGGAGCGGTCACTCAGTCCAGCATTGGAAGATGGCCAAGGACAAATGGTGGATGAAACCCTGGTAATATGAGGGAAGTCTCTCTTCCTCTGTCCAGGCTTGTGTTTCAGCTGTGAAGAAACTGTCCTGGAAGGTCAAGGAAATCCAAGAGATGTTCTACTCCCAGCCACGAGGAGCAGGCACTTCCCTGTCCAAGGGAGAGAATCTGGGAGGTAGACACCACAGCATACCCTGTGGTTTTACTTACATGACCATGGGGAGGACATGAGGAAGTAGGACAGAAAACCCGCTTCAGTCCTAGCTGCACAAGTACATTAATTACAAGCAAGATCTTCCCAGCAGAATGCTGCCCCAGTTTCCAATGGAAAGTCAACCAAAAAGAGCAGAACTGATACTGCTTCTATCCCTCCTGAAGGGACTTCCAAAGCATCTTCACAAGATGTGATTCCAGTCAGAATTAGAGGCACCCCACCTCCAACCAGATGGAAGAGAGGGACAACTCACTTTGATGGACTCTGTGGATCTGATGGCTTGGCAAGTTGAACCTGCAAGAGTTTAAAGCTTTAGTAGATACAGGTGCACAGTGCATTCTGATGCCATCAAACTATGGGGGGGTGGAACCCATCTGTATTTCTGGTGTGACAGGGGATCCCAGCAGCTGGATGTGTTGGAAGATGAGCACCAGAATGCAGGCCACGTTTTGCTTTCACATAGAGGGGTGGAAAGAGTTACTGGTCTAGACTGCCCCAGGGGTGGAAACATTTGGACTGGTCACAGACTGATCCAGACTGTACTGAAACAGGGTGGAGCTCCAGAGCACCTATAGTGCATACCACAAAGGGATCTCATTTTGAGTGAGAATGGACAGTGAATGATGTATGATGGCTAGCAGATCAAGAGAGGTTCTCCTGTCCCTCCACTCTGCCGTGGTGAGGCCACATCTGGAATATCATGTTCAGTTATGGGCCCCTGAGTTCAAGAAGGCCAGGGAACTGCTTGAATGAGTCCAGCACAGAGCCACGATGATGAAGGGAGTGGAATATCTCACTTATGAGGAAAGGCTGAGGGAGCTGGATCTCATTAGCTTGGAGAAGACTGAGAGGTGACTTCCTTAATGTTTATAAATATGTGAAAGGCAAGCGTTGAGAAGACAGAGACAGGCTCTTCTCAGCAATGTCAAATGATAAGACAGGGGGCAACAGACACAAGCGGGTGCATAGGAGGTTCCATGTGAACATAACAAACTTTTTCACTATGAAGGTGATGGAGCACTGGAACAGGCTGGCCAGAGAAGTTGTGTAGTCTCCTTCTCGGGAGACATTCAAAACCCACCTGGATGTGCTTCTGTGTGACCTACTCAGGACTAGATGATCTTTTGAGGTCTCTCCCAACCCCTAATATTCTGTGATTCTGGGTAACACCAAGGTTCTCCAACAAAGAGGTACACAAATCACACAGATGAGATTTTGAAAACAATCCCCTGTAATGACAAGAATTTGCAGTTTATGTCAAATTACCATATTTAGGGAAAAATGATGGAACTACTTAGCGTTACTTAGGAACAGTTAAATCCAGTTTTCATTAGTCAAAAGCTAGATTAGAAGAAACTGTGGGGAAAAAAGAATACAAGTCACTCATACATAATTCCACAACAACAGTGCACACCATGTAAATATACCCAAAGCATGCCTGCCCCAAGCATCCTATGAAGGCTAATGTGCTTATCTGGTAGGTGTAGTCTGAACACATCAAAATGCAGCAATAATGAGTTGCTAAGAGGCAGCTACGAATTTTAAATAATTTCACTCGTGGTATCAATCAAGATTTGACTTGAAACTAATTTGGTAGCCAGCACTGGGAAATACTTGAACTGGGCTGCATCAAAAGAAGTGTGACCAGCAGGATGAGGAAGGCAATTCTCTCCACTCTGCTCTTGCAAGACTCTTCCTGGAGTACTGCGTCCAGTTCTGATGCCTCCAGCATAAGAGGGACATTAAATTGCTGGAGCGGGTCCAAAGGAGGGCCACAAAGATGAACGGAGGGCTAGAGAACCTCCCCTATGGGACTGTTCAGCCTTGAGAAACAGCAGCTCTGGGGCGACCTTGTAAGCAGCCTTCCAGTACTTGAAGGGTGTCTACAAGAAAGCCAGGTCGGGACTTTTATGCAAGGACTCATAGTGATTGAATGGGAGGGAATGGATTTAATCTTGAGGAGGGGAAATTTAGACTAGGTATTAGGTAGATTCTTTACAGTGATGGTGAGACACTGGAACAGCTTACACAGGGAGGCTTGCAAATGCCTCCTCCCTCAAGGTGTTCAAGACCAGGTTGGATAAGGTCTTGAGTGACCTGGTTTAATGGAAGGTGTCCCTCCCCATGGCAAGGGAGCTGGAACTAGATGATCTTTAAATTCCCTTCTGACCTAAACCATTCTATGAATCTATGAAATATTTAACCACAGACACTTTAAACAGTAATGTTTCTTAACAGTTTTATTGCTACAAACTGGTACATCTTATCACAAAAAGCTACAAGGCATGTTGTAACACATACTCTACCATACAGAGTGCAATGTAGTCCCCAAAACAGCCACACTCAACAGCACTTTTGATGTTACTCATTCTGTACTAAGGGGTAAATATGATAAGCTTCTGCCATACAGCATCTAGTATTTACCCCACAGACCTGCCTTTCAATTGATTAGACCAAAAATTATTATATCCGACTTTAAATACACACACCAAAAAATAGGATGCTTAAAAAAATATACAACACAATGTTTTACTCAGATTTAACAGTCAGTTTTCTATAAAAAGCTCAACTAAAATAGTTTTAATTTAATTTTAAATGAAGTCAGAAGCACAGAGGAATTATATAAACAAGTTCTCCATGGAATGGAATGCATGCATATGGCGAGGAATCTTCACCAGCTTCATTTGAGACTATTAAAAGGTCTTAGCCACTTTCTGATCTGAAATAAAAAGCTGTTTTGTCCGCCCCAATGGATCCTTATTTTCTTGCACCTAGTTATCTTCAGTGTGGTCTAAAGTGAAGTCAGTTTGTTCTTCAGTTTCTTCAGTTTCTTCTTCTTCCTCTTCTTCCTCCCCCTCAGCTGGCTCCTCAGCTTTCTCCTCCTCTTCCACTGGCTGCTCCTGAGTCTGATCATTAACTTCAAAAGGATTTTCACCCTGAAGCAGAAGATTGAAAATAAACACTTAGATATTTATTTCAAATATAAAATAACACTCATCATTTCAGTAAATGAAAATGGCAGCCATTAAGAAATGCTATGGTACTTTATACAGCTTCTTAAGTTTTGGGTTTTTCAAGAAAAACATAACAGATTTGATTTAAAATTAGCAACAGCATTTTTATGAACACTGGAAAGTGAGATACCCATAAAGTGTTTTAATGGCAGCAAAAATAGCATTGAAAAAAAGCTGAAGTATATTACAAACAAACTTAACCATGGAATTTTAGTTTAAGTTTCAACATGTTTTTATTAAAAATTACAGCTGCTTGCTTCTTCTCCCCAATTAAACCCAAATCTAAAAGAATTTTGTTCTGCTTGTCCTTATTTACAGTCTTTACTCACTCTGAATAATTCTGTCAAAAAGGTTACCTCCTCAGTAAATGAAAAAGAAATCTAGAATTACATTGGCTATCCGGAAATCCATTACTAATCTAGAAAAATTACCAAGCAGATTTCTCAGACAGTATTTTTAATACATTGGCATTCTAGTTTCACATTTTCTCTATTTCCCACAGTAATTCAGCACAAGACATAGTTCAGCTTTCACTTGTTTACTATGAATAATCAATAAAGAATAACAATGTGAAGTATTAGGAATTTCTTCACTAAAGCTCCTTTCATGTTCAAACATCTGATACAGCAAGTCTGATGTGAATGTATGACATCAATCACTAGTTACACTAGGACTGGAATTCCAAGAGTATTATTTAAAATATGACCCAAAAATAAAAGTTGAGTACTAGGTCTGCCTGCTAGTACTGTCCTCCTTTGGGTAAATATTTTGATTACATTTTTCAGTTAGGATCTTCTAGGTGGCCTACAAGTTATTGAAAATTTAGAAAGCTACTAAAACACTTAGCAAATTCCATTAAACAAAAACTTGGCTTGCTGTTCTAAAATAAATTTTAAAAAATAAATTCATTATTTAAAGAGTAAGGCAAAGAGATTTGAGAATTCTTTGAGACCATGTTATTCAAAATCCCAGGATTATTCTCTGTGTGCACTTTGTCATGGCTAGCCTATGGCACTTAAGATGGGAACATCTGTTGTGCCAAATGAACTCGTAACTTAATTCAAGGCATATCTACAGCATCTAAAACCTATGAGTAAAGTAGTATTAAAACTTCAAGATAGTGTGTTTGGCTTTTTTGAAGTAGAGTCTCATACGTAAGGGTCAAGTACATAGAAAGCTGGTATCCTACGTTATCTGAGCCCTACGAAAACAAGGAAATCTCACATCATAGTTAAAACTCATGCCACTCTCAGATGATCCACACTTGAAAAGTAAATGCCCAAACCCATTTGATTCCAACATCAAGTGGAAAGCACTGAGAAATAAAGAGACTGAGAATCTAAACCTTCATTTAGTAAGGATTAGCACACTCTCCAAAATTGTACTCATCTACTTCCTTTTTAGGACACAAGTGCTAAAGACTTCAGACTACAAAGCTTCTAGTGTCATGTTCCTGAGGTTCAGCCAAATATTTTCAATCACATTTGGATATAGGATTCCCAAAGACAGAGAGAAGTTAATTATTGGGTTATGAATACTCCACCTGGTTGGCGTTCAACACTTGCCCATCATTAGACATTAATGAAGGAAGAGTTTCATACAGCCTACCAGGGAGCATTGTTTCCCATGAAGAGAAAACAAAAGATAGCCTCTCTGAAAATTATTCACAAGGGTATCAAAAACCCTCTCATAGGTCTGTTACAAAAGGAAAGATTAAAAAATTCTCTCATGTCTAGACCTGGCATAATGATGAATTATAGCTATAGAATTCACTTCTAAAAGAACTATATCCACACTCACAGACAACTTCTGACTGTCCCTGACTACTGGGGACAAGCTACAGAATTGTTAAACTTCATTCCTTTGAGACTTGTGGATAACCCAGCAGAACTAGATTCAGCACACTACTTCTGGCTGAACAGATCTATATACAATAACAACAGTGGGGGGAAATTAAGTTCCTTTCCCACCTGTTTTGTTTTCAGACGGAAAAAAAAATGCACTTTTGAAGCTCTCAAACTAAGGGAAAAGTTGCTGCCCTCAAGGGGAAGATCCTAACAACTGTGCTACATCCAGCAATGTAGCATCAGAAGCATCCAGCACAGAACACAGAGCGTGTTTTGATGCTAGCTGATTTTGACAGCCACACTAGTCCCATCTTCCCAGATGGCTTTAAAAAAACAAAACAAAAAAGTCCAGAAAACAAGAATGCAGGCACACCACTGAACTGCTGCAGAAAGACTGTGATTCCTACAGAGCATAAAAACACAAGTGCATAAGTAGTTTACTCCCAAGAGATGCATTCTTTGGGTTCCTTGCCTCTAGAATGTTTATATCACAGAGAAAGCTTACTTAGGACTGAACTGGTATTTATAATCAAAGCTTCGGGATTCAAATGTCCCCAGAAATCACTCTCTATATCTATCTATAACAGACTTAACAAGCTTGACCACAGAAGATACCCAAGTCTGCCTACTTCACCTGGTGAACTTCAGAGTGTCTTCACTAATACACATGATTAAACAATCCTGGGACATAGTAAAAGAAAATATCAACCTTCATACTGTTTCTTTCCATGGGGGGGGCAAAGAAAAAAAATTAAGGTCACCAACACTATAAGGACCAAAAACCATCACATGGAGGTTTTGACAAGTGGAATCCTCAATTCTAGTACAATAGCTTTCTGGAAACTGAACAGAGAAATTCCTAACAATGCAGACACCATCTCCAAAGATGCAGCAGCACAGGGAACAGAAGCAGCATTTTCTTGCAAAAGACCGAAAATGGTAGTCTTAGTAGCAGAGAGGAAAATATTTGAACATATTTACGGAAAAAAATTTACAAAATCTGTTCCTTCTGCTGTCCTTCTCACAGTGCAAGCTAGAAATACGTAGTGAAATGAAAATGGAAGTGTGTGCAGAACAACACATTTGAAGTTCTAAGTTCATTTAAAGTGGATTCATCTATTCGCTTTCTTTCTCTTTGCAGATCAAGCAAACAATCCATACAACAGTCTCTAGTTGGAGAGAATATTAAATCAAAGGGCATTAAGCACTGGGTAAGTCACAGAACAGCATTTTACTCAAAAGAATTGATCTTGATGACCTGCCTTTGTGACCTGATACAAATTTACGCAACAGCTCACAGGTCTTCCCTATTCTGAATCTCTTCCTTCCACATTAACATGCAGGATTGGCAACACTTTCCAAAACAATGCTGGGTTTCAGTTGGTTGGGTCTGTTAGAAGTTTTTGGATGGAAGGTGGGGAGATGTGTTTCCCCAAGCCAGTCTGCCCTTCATCTCAAAGCACATTATTTTGAGCCCTAACAAGTATTTCCTACTCTCCTGGAAGACTGCAGGCACCAAATGCATGCATTGCATGCTCCAATTCATCACACGCTGTATGTAACACTGGTGTGTCGGTGAGAACTGAAATTCCCACCCCCCCCCCCCAACAATAACCAGGCTAGCCCAGTCTGGAAGCAAATGAAGGCTGTATTTACAAGCAGAGTCTAAAATTTACGATGAAATGCAATGAATATGTACAAATATACAAAATTCACAACATTTACAAATATATACAATCAACAGAAAAGCACAACCGATCTCCCTTTGCTTCCCCCCAAGGGGACCTTCCCAAAGGGGCCTCCCTCTCCCAGGAGCTTCCCCCCAGATCCCCCTGGACAGAGAAGCAGAGTTAATTAAGCAGAAAGTTGTTAACTTAGCTGCCAAGTTCAGTACGTGTTATCTTCAGCCAGAAGAGAAGAAGAAACAGCAGCCAGACAGCCCAGCAACTGCCCCCACTGCAGAACGCAGAATGTGCCGAATGCCTACTTTGTTTTGGGTAATAGTTCTTAAACATTTCTATCTATCCAATGGAAGTGTTTAGAACAATCGTTATTTTGCTTTCTTACACCCAATAGTGACTTATTTACACTCTTTCACTTTCTCTGTTTTGAATTTTGCAAGGAAAAAATTAAAAAGACAGTTTCAAACCAATCAGTCTGCAGCTGATTGTACATTTGGATAAGATGGATTTGCATAACCAGAAGCCAAATACATCTAACTGAGCAGGTGCTGCTGAAAGCGTCTTAAGTTCAATCCACCCCAGGAAATACAAGTGCTGAAAATGTCAGTTGCATCTGTGAAAACAATCTTGCAAATTTTATCTTCTTCAGTTTTCCAGTGATGAATGACAAATTTCCATTCCCCCTTTTACCAGTCCCCCACTAGAGGGCTGTACAGGACAACACACACACATACCAGGCCATAAGGAACACCAGAAGAGATACAGCTGGAGATCACATGCAGATATTCCAGGCTGGGATATCATGTCATTTCATGCCTTTTCTTAACAGATACAGAACAGTTGTCTTAAACTGATTTACACCCCCAGCCATATATAAATTTTCACAACATGACTAATTCGACATTTTACAATCACAATCTGAAGTCTTGTATCAAGTTCTGGGCTCCCCAGAGCCAGAGAGACAGGAACTACTGGAAAGGGTGTAACAGAGGGCTGCGAAAAGTGATGAAGGTACAAGAGTACCTCTCTTACCAGGAAAGACTGAGACACCTGGAAAAGAGAAGACTGAGAGGGGATTGTATCAATTCTTATAAATATCGAAATGGTGAGAGTCAAGAGAATGGGGCAGTCTCTTTTTCAGTGGTGCCCAGGACAGAAGTAGGACAAAAGGCAACAGGCACAAACTGCAACACAGGAAGTTCCATCTACACATAAGGAAAAAACCTCTTTTGAGGATGACAGAACACTGGAACAGGCTGCCCAGAGAGGTTGTGGAGTCTCCTCCTCTGGAGATTCAAAACCCACCAGCCTGAATTAATTCTGTGCAACCTACTCTGGGTGAACTTGGTTTAGCTGGCATGGGGAGGTCTGGACTAAATAACCTCCAGAAGCCTCTTCCAACTCCTGCCATTCTGTGAAAAACATGTTAGAAGTGTATTCAATCTATGAACTACCTAATAGGCAGAAATAGAAGATAGAGCACTGAGATTAAACTTCATCAGCATGGAGAAAATAGTTATATAGCAAACATTATAGACGACTTTTTTCCATTCGCATCTTACCTTCACATACAGCTCGTATCGTGCCTTGACTATAGGATTATTCAAGATACTGGTGGCAGTAAGAACACTTTCCCTTTTTATTTGTTCTCTGTAGGCCTAGGAAACAAAATTTACAGTGAGTAACTATCATACACTTACTACAATTATGATGATTTTTAATTCAGTCAGTTTCTGCAAAGAAACAACATATTGCAGCACGAAATGCTCATTCTTGGCATTTAAGTTCAAACCACATAAGAATTAAGTTCAGTAGTGTTTATAGCTTATTCCTTGAGCTTGATCAAAAAAATGTATTCACATCTCACTTTTACAATGAGCAACAGTCTACAACCAGTTAGCTGTCCTTACCTGTGTGTAATAAGCATGCTTTTCCATCACAGCCTAACAGATTTTTGAAGATGTTCCTGCTCATTGTAGAGGGGTTGGACTGAACGATCTAATTAAAGGTCCCTTCCAATCCAAACCATTCTATGATTCCATAATATTCAAGAATCACAGCACACATGTAAATAAAACATTACTTTGGCAATCTTGCTTACTGTGACAGCTGTGACTTTTCACTTATGCTACTGTTTCAACCATTCTACCAAACTTAAAAAGCATGCCATTTAAACTTTAACAGGGACCAATACCGTACTACTGCTAATTCCAAACTGTTTCATTTCTCTTCAGATTAAAGAATATCTCAGAAAAAAAACCAGAAACACAGACACCGGGCTAGTTACCTTGCTGAAACATATATTACATTTTACAATTTGAGTGACAAAATCTTTCCAATATTTAGTGACAGATTAAAAAAAAAATACTCTCTGTAACATAAGAAAGTCATTCCTAGTAACTTCTTCAGGACTTACCACTATCAGCCATTAAAGCACACCAACATCTCATTACCTAGGGGTGCTTAACGAGATGGCTGCTTCATGAGACATTATGTTTACAAAGCGTAACAAGAACATTCTAGCTTTCTAGAGAACAACAGCAACAATAACTTAGAAATTATTTGCACTGAGTACCATAACACTTCTCACCTACTATTAGATAAAAAAAAAAAAACAGCATAAATAACATGTCACATCTTACTTGTTTTCCTTTTGTGTGATCACTAGATTTTAAGTGCTGCTGAACAGAACTGTGTAGTGCAGGAACATAAACACTGCAGGCACTGCAGTGAACAGTCTCAACTTTCATCATGTGGTCATCAGCAGTAACCCCTGTCAAAGATGATGCAACAAATGATTAAAAAAAAGTGTTACTCTAGGGAAGTGGAAAATGGGATTGGCTGTTTTGAGCATTCACCCAAATTCAGCCATCAAGATCAGGCCCTCCAAAACCAATTCCTAAGGAGCAAGTTTTTGACTTTGATGAAAAGTCAAAAACTTTCCACAGAATGCATATAACACCCAGGTAAATTACATTTGCTGTCCAAGGTTATGATACATCAAACACCTACCTGCCTAAACAGAGGGAAATATAAATGATACAACCAAATTGAACTATGTACAAAAATACCATCTACTTGAAATCAACACTAATATCCTTGATAATACACATTTTGATACAAGAAACAAAGCTTCAACAAAACAGTTGGATTTGTTTCACCCCTCGTAAGATTAATTTATTTTCTTTCCTGGTGGTGAGAGAAGGAATGAAGAACATGAAGGTAACTCCTTGCAATTTTAAGTATTAGCTTGCCAACAGAACATTCTAATCATCTAGGCAAACAGGCCCTCCAGTACTTACAAAAAGAACACAGGAAGTATCTGGGAGACTGTTAGGATGTCCATAACACCCATTTTTGAGTTGTCTTTAGCACTTAAATTCAAATTAAGATCATATTCAAGTACAGATACTGCCCACAGGCACTCAAAAGATGCCCTTCCCATTGGCTCTAGGACATCTTTCGAAATCCCTCAAGCAAAGGACAAAGTGAAAGGATATGGCACAGCAAGGTTGGGGAAACGTAAAATGCTCTAGAAAAAACCTGTAGGGCAGCCATACAGAAAAAAACTCAGGCGGAGATTCATCTTCCATAGCCAAGACAGTGCTCAAACGTTTTCTTCAATTAGTGTTCCTCAAAACCACAGCAACTATCACATTTACATTATCCAGATCCTTGCCATCATAGTTGGCTGTTATCACCTTACTGCTTTATTCTATGCTCTCCTTCAGTTTATCTGCATTCACCTGCTGCCACTCATGTGTTATACTAAGTAAGACTCCAACAAAGCCGTAACATAATTCTGTTTCTCAAGGAGCTGGCACCATGTTATCTTACTCTCTGATGAGACTACTTGGACAGCAAACAAGTAAGGTTTTCTACCTCTCACTGTGCTTACATTCCACATTGTATCAGAAACAAAGCACGGAATAACAACCAAGTACAGAAAAGGTTGAAAACTAATCATTTTAATCCAAACACTTTACCTAAGTCAAAGAAGAATGAAAGGAGAAAATCACAAACAGCTCAACAGCACACACGTTGACATAACAAGTATTACTCACCTTCCATTATATCTTTTTCAGCAGCTTGAGCATTTTCTGTTTGGTTACTTGTCTGCTGCTTACGCATAGCTGTCTTCTTGAACTTATTCACCATACACTCCTACAGAGAATCAGAAAAAATAATATACATAATTGTGACACACTTGATGTATGATTGTTTATATTCCAGGAGGAACCTATACTTAAAATATTACTCAAAATAACTCTGTAGTAACTAGCAATTAACTGCTGTTACTTCTTAAGGCACTGCTTTTTTTTCCACAATTGCAAGAGTAACAGTATTTTACAGACTGAATTTGCTTTTAGTAACGTATGCTGTGTCAAAAATAATCTGTAAAAGAATTAACTGACACATTAAGCACATTTTGAAGATAAATTTTAACTATATTCTAATGTGTTATATAGATCAAAAGACAGTTGTCTTACGTGAAGAAATTCCATCACTACTTTGTCAAACTTGGTTTGCTTCTGAATATGATCCAATGTTTCCTGGTGAGCTGCACTCTCCAGATGTGCCTCAATTTCTTTTTCTTCAAATGTTCGAAATTTGCAAAAAGAGCAAGTAAAAGCCATCCTATCAAGAGAAATGCATTATATAATATAACTATTTAAGAAACATTCTTCCCTCTTTCCTCAACCTATGAGGACTTGACAATGGTATGCTACCGTTATGAAGGACAACTGCTACAGGAAACAATATAGGTCAAAGCCAGTCTCAAAGTAATGAAATAATGTGGAAGATGAAAACTGATGAAATCAGAAGCTAGCCATTTAAAAAACAGATTATTCTGTGGGTTCATCTACCACAGTTCTCTAGTTGTAGCACTTTTGTAGTGCTTCTCAGTCAAGACATTCCCCAAATTCCAACTACAAATAGTCAAAAGAGTTTATTCAGAGCTTTCTTTACTAAACCTATACAATCTAAGGAAACGTGGCCTTGTCAGTGCACTAGAGAAAGCAATAAAGCTATGATAATACTGCACTGACAGAACAGTTTTGCACACACTCAACTGTGCAAAACTAAGCCAAGTTGCAGAACTATTTTTCTTCGCTACAAATTAGCTCAACATATTTAAAACCAGAACAAAGTCAATTCCCAGCAGCTTGTTAAGTCAGTGTGAATATATATATCTAGCTGAAATATATACTCCAAAAGCAGTACCATTCTAAGCTGCACTGATGTACCCTTAGGAGAAAAGGCAAATTGTGTATTTCCTGATACAGCTGAGGTCCAGTGAAACATTCAGTCTTCCAAGGATTTGGGTGTTGGGGTTTGGTTTGACTTTTTGGGGGGTTAGTTTTTTTGTTTTGTGGGTGAGAAGGTTTGGTGGGTAGCAGGAGCATGTATGGTTCTTTCACTTGTTTCTTCATTCCTTTTAATTTCCTAAAATCAGTCCCAAGGGACTCTCAGAAAAGACAACATATGCTTACAAAAGGATAAAGGGAAAGAAAGACAAAAGTTGTAATACAAACCTGTATCCATCACCGTATTTTTCACTATTTTTTTCCCTTCTACGCCTTTGCTTCTCTCTTCTGGCCTCAATTCGTCGTTTCTCTTCTTCCTCACTTTTACCTTCTCCTTTGCCATCTTAACAAAGTAGGAGGATTTTAAAATGTTACATTCCAAAAAGGAAATACAACCCCCAAACCTCAGTAAAAGCATCTGACCCGTCTCTTTCACAAACACCTCAAAACACAGAGAATGATCCTATACTAAAGTGATAATGGCTTATTTAAATGCCATGGAAGTTTTGCTTTGTTTTCCTCCCCTAAAGAGTTAGTTTAAACAATTGCTTCAAACAGTGCAAAGTTAGTAGTTATGGGGTTAGACTCTACATCACATCCATAAAAAATAAGGAAATTCACAGTTAAAGCGAACTCTGTCTTCTTGTGCCTAATTAATAAAGGCCTTATTTTGAACTTTCCACAACTTTAGAATACCATTGCCACAATCCCCTTACATAAAAAGAAAACTAGCTAAAGCCATTCTCTTTTGATGAGAAGGCAGTTTCCAAAACGAAAAGCCAAGGTTCTCATAAAGGAGACAAGGCAGTGCTTCATTAACATATGGTACCCAACTTGAACTTCAACAACTTCATTATTTTTTCCCCACTAGATTTTGCTTGATTCCACAGAAAAATGTTCCAAAGATTTTCAGCTGAAGAAAAACAGTGAAAGAAGACATGGGGGGAAGCGGGGAGGAGAAGGCAAGGGAAAAGAACAAAACCACACAACAAAACCCCAACCAAACCTTCAAAGAACTTCGTTAAATTATCACCTGGCATGTAATTAAGAGTCCAAACAAATGACTAGAAATTAGTTTTGCAACATTAAAGCCTTCTAACGACACTGACTCTTTGCGCAAGTGTACTTAGGTTCACCTTTTCTATGTCTGCTTTAAAAGCCTATGGACAAAGGGAAACAATTAGAATATTATTTAGTTGGTAGTTTTAGTTCAGGAAAAAGATGATAATTTAGTTTTATTTTATTGCCTCCAGGAAATCTGCCTCCACTCAAAGAGTAACAGAAAGGATAGTACAGCAGCATAATGAAGGGGAAAAAAATACTTGCAAAAAGCTTTATGGTTCTAGAAGTATCACCAAGTACTGCAAACATTTCCTCAGACTAATAGCTTACATTTGATTCTTGACTACCCCAAGATTTTCCATTTTGTAGCCAAGAATCTAGAGAGGAGAAAGCCTGCTATCCAAGTTTAGGTTTTTTAAGTTCAGTATGAAAACAAGAAACAACCACCCACCCACAGAGGCAATTCCAGTTATTGATCCCAGGGTTTAAATTTCACCTAGTGCCTTACCACCAACCCTGGAAATACGTAAAGGATCACTTCTTTTACTACTGTAATAATAATTTCGTATGACATTCTGTGGAGTGAAATGGCCTGTATCTGGCCCCTCAAGCTCAAAAATTCAAATGCCCATTCTATTACAAGCCAGGGAATAGAAGCTTGAATCTACATATAAACTGTGACTTCCCAGTGGGGCTCCCACTTTCCTTCAGTGAACTTAAAAATTTTAACCCTCCACACAGTTTAAAAAAAAATTAAAAAGGGTACTACTATTTCAAGAAAAAAACTCTAATCAATTCATTGCAAACTTCCAGCTCTTCTTACCATCAGATTACTCTATATACGCAATAGGGCAGCACACAAGGGAAAGGAGACCAAATTTTGTTTCAGCTTTAACATTGGATTTCTTGGTGTATGTGTTTGAAATGACTATAGTTAACATACACTTTTTAACTTATTTTATGTAAACTAATAATTAACCCATTTTATTAAGACTGCATGAAACAGACCCCATGTTCTTAAGAGCAGCTCACTGAGTTAACTAAATCCACTGTTACAAAAGTGACTCACCTAAGATTTAAGGGTGAGGTTGATCAGCTAGGGTGATAAATAATAGGATATGGGTGAGGAACCAGTGGGATAAACAACATTTAAGCAATGGAACAGCAATAAGTATAGAAGACAATTTACACTAATTTCACAAAAATTAGAACAAGTTAACAACATGCAGAGGTGATCAGAAAGCAGACACAAGCACACAAAGGACAAGAAACAGTTATGAATGGGTGTTACAGTTATATTCATGGCCTGAATGTATAAAATCTTTAAAAAAACAAGAAAAAAAGAAATCATGCTATTCAATAACTAGAGGTCATACACACAGGCTTACTAAATTTATTCAATCCTAGTTACACAACTAGCATTACCTACAATACCTTACCTGACAAAGTAAACTAACTTACCTCCAAAAGTCTGATATCCAAGATCGTAAGCGTCTCTTGTAAAGTCTTCGTATATAACAACTGCACCACTTGTGTCCACTTCAATTTCCTAAAAAATTATGGATTAAGAAAATGAGAAACAAAACTCCATCCTAAATCCAGACAAAGACAGTGCAAATTTACAGTGTATCTGTAAACTGAAGAATCTGTTAACTGCTACACATGACAACAAAAGAAAGCCAGTTGAGTATGTAGTTAAACTCAGTGTACAAACACTTCAAGCCACACGTTTCTCTTTAAAGCCTTAAAGTGTTCCAGAATTGGCTTCAGTCAAAAATTTGTATTGTACATTAAAATATTCTGATTTCCAATTCAGACTTGTAAATACATAGTTGAGAATGTTAATACCTCCACTCAAAAAAAAGGAAATCAAACTAGTCTTTCAATGCAGAACCAGGATATACACATTTAGCTTACTAATTATTTTCTTGCATATTGCAGCAACTGATCTTTCTACAGGCGAGAACTAATCTTTGTACCCTATCAGAGAACACCTGTTAACACTGATGCTGTTTTTTCACTCACTCTTCTTGATGAGTCTTACCCATTCCTCTTCACCGCTGTTTAATGATCTCCCTGTCATTTCATAATTAATTTCTCAGCCTAGCCAAGCAACTCATAGAAACGTGAATTCAAGCTGACTACCTAAATGTTCCTATGACAAGTCTCTGTGCATTACAAAAATAGGCAGTCTATCTGCATAAGCTGTATCTTTCACTAGAAAGAACTTCAGACTGCCATCAAAATAAGACAGTTTTAGATAAAGCGAATTTAGAAAATAAAGTTCAGAAAAACTTGTATAGTTAATGTAGAGTTACAAAAATGAAGCACTTAATTATTTGTCTTAAGGTATACTGTGCAAGCTTCTGAAAGAATCACAAACATTTTCCAGTTCTGGGAAGCTTTACCTCTACAGTAGAATCCTGGAAAGATGTCTTCGTGTCTATAAAAATAAGAAAAGGAAGAAATAAATAATGTGGAAGTATTCCTGCTGTCAATTCATTTTAAGGCAGTAAGATATTTGGGAAAAAATTCAGATTGTTAGGCAGCTAGGACAGGCTACATTTACAATTCATCATATTTTAGTATATTAAATGTAAGTTCACTTATCCTTAGAAATATAAACTAAGCATTCTTCTACAATCAATTGCCTATACCTAACTTGAACCAAGAAAAGACAACATAATTTTGAGATTATTTTCATACATACATTGCTTACCAATTAAACCAAATTTCTGTTAGCTGTCACCTATTTTTTAGTTTTCAACTACATGATACTAATCAGAGTCCCTTCTAGCTCAAGTTTCAGAAAATCATGTTAAGCCACCCACCAGTTTCTTTCCTCCAGTCTCAAAGCTACAGGAGATTAGAAGTGCATTCTATTTTGGTTGGCACTACCTTAAAGTAACTTCAGTATTATGTAATACATTGGTCCTTCAACAGTGGAAATCAGCATAAGGGAACAGGTAATAAGTACTCTGTCTGAGGGTAGTTTATAAAAGGAGAACCTACAGAAGTACTTAAAGAAGAGCTTAGAGAAAGACCTTTCATACATCTGGATGCGTATTTTACAGACCCATTTAACCACAAAGCTGGTAAGTTCAGCAATAACTTTCCCTACACAAAAGGCAGAGGAATATGTTCTATACAAGCAGTGTCTGCAATTTTTACAGCACTTGAAGTTCAAGTAATGTAACTAGAATTGTAAAATCAAAAATTTTTCTTGTGGATGTTTCCACTAAGACTATGCATTTACCATGAGCAAAAGAAACTCTAAATATTTTTCCAAATGCAATTTGAACCCGAACTATATAAAAACACTTCAGATCCAAATTACTGAGGAAATTGCAAGCACAAAAACTGCTGCATGTGCCATTCGCAATACTTAAAAAATAATGCAATTAATTTATTCAAACATCATTAGTGATTTTTTTCTTCAGCTTTGTCTCAAATATCAAAATAATATATTAAGAGTTGTAGGACATCTCTAGGGAAGCTAAATAAACCAAGCACCTTAATACAATTTATATTTTTAGTTCATCTACCGTATTTCCAGTTCTTCTACTCATTACAGCATTTCATTTACAAGGAGCAATCTCTGCCTTTCATAAATTATTCTGCAACAAACTTCACTGTTTTCTCAGTTTGCTTCCCTTCCCCTCTCCTCTTCACCTACACAAGTATGTCTTCATTTTAGGTGCACTGCAGTTGATGTGCTATTTTTTTATATCCAAAGTATCTGGAGAGCAGGGCCTTGTGCAAAGGCGTATTTTCAAGTTTGTACAGTAGTACCCAGGCTCGTGCAATGACACATTTTAGTATTTGTCAAGCCATTGCACTTCAGGCAACCTGAGATCGCAAATTGTTTTCAGTGGTGAAAACTTGCCTCCAGGAAGTATCACTACAAAGACTAAATAAAATAGTCTTCAGCAGTACATACTTAAACACATCAAAATGTTCTCATTTACCCAGCAAAATATCTTTGCAGTAGAAGTGTTACAACAATCAACTCGTAAAATCTCTTGTGAAGTACTTCTGACAGAAAACGATGGATTACAAACAGCACATATAATGCTCTGAATATTAAAATTAAATTACTAATTAATTTCAATAAATAAATAAAAACAGCAATTTTAACTTCAGATATTTGACACTTGTTACTTACTAGGCGATTTTTTCTGGCTCAGCTTCAAAATCGGCTTTGTCATTTTGGGTTTCTTGATAAATGTCCCACCAGGTTTGTTATATGGCTGTGGTATCATTTTTCTTTTTATTCCTCTTGCAGCAACTGCTGCAGGGCTGGGTTTGTTATGATAGTCAACAACAATTCCAGGTCTGTGCATTCCTCCAAAGTCTCCCATATGCTGAAAATTTTTGAAATCAAGAGAAAGGTATTAGTACATAAAATCAAAAGTAATAAAACAATTATTTGGTACGATAAAAGTGTGAACTAAGTAAAACCTGTGTTCTAGGGCAAAGTGCATGGGAAATTTAAGCTCCCAGTATGATGCTGTATTGTGCAAGGGCTTTGTGGGTGTTTGTCCAGAAAAATGAATACGTATGTATGAACTGTGTTTCTGCTTATTCAGAACCATTGTCCAGATAATGAATACATCTATCAGAGTTCACAGCTCAGCCTAACATCTTGACTCCTCTTCAGATTTGAGATGAAGAAGGACTTCTCTATCAGGGGACAACCAGAGCTAACCAATCTAGTTTTTGACACTTTAACCAGCAGCCCTTTTTTAATACTGGAAAAAAAAAAAAAAAAAAACCAAACCAACTCCAAACAAAAAAAACAAAACCAAACCAGCTTCTTTCTGCCAAATGATTAAATGCGATTGCAAAGAATCAGACTAAAGGATGCTATCCAGTGTGGAACAGTAATTAACTGGAAGAAGATCAATAAATTCAAAATTTAAAAGTTGGGCTTAGAGGGTGCAGCAATACAAAAACATGGCAACACCAGGAATGCAAATTCAGTTGAAAGACTAAATCTTTTTATTTCTAAAATGCTGTATAGTCTTTTGTGGACATTTACTAAAGTTACCCCTCTGAAGGCATGGGATAAATGAGTAATTTGAAGAGGGAGAATTTAAGTAGATGCAGTGTCTTCAAAAGTGCTAACATACTTCTTAATATTAACTCATTTAATTAAGAAAGGGCAGAAGAGAGCCCACTGACTGGATGGATGACTTGGATAAGCAGAAATATTTGTACTGCCATAAGAATTAGTATTACACTATCGAAGTTCAAAAAACATAAAGGTAACTTCAACATACTTCATGAAAAGTATGACTGTTCTTTTTAAAGCAGATTTTAAATGAATGACAGAATGTACTAACTCAAGGCACTTTTCCTAATCAGAAGTTCATGCACAAGATCTCCACATTTAGTTGTTATAGACTACCTATCATGTACATTTACACTGTACACACAAATTTGACATGAAGTACAAACTCAGATAATTTCAAGTACTTTATTTTTTCCCAAAACAGTCTATCTATTAAAGGTGCAATGCATTTTACATATGGTAAGTAGTTTAGCCTTTACATTCTCCTTTATGCATGGCAGACTAAAAAGATAAATTTCAAAAGCAAAACAAAAGAAATAAGGCTACCTGGTTGTACATCTGCACAGATTTATTTCTTTCAGATCCAAATGAGTTCTGAAAGGATGGCATCCAAGCCTAAGAACCTAACACTTTCAGCTTCACAAGCAGAGAAACAAAGAATGTTTCTCATACCATGCTGCATGATAGCTAGCAGCCATGTGCAAATCTCAGATAGAATTTGAATATGGCAACTATAGTACTCAATGATGCTACAAAGTAGACTTTCTAGAACAAAACCACCACACGTTTTGGCATTTAAGAGACTCAGTAAAAATAATCTTCCTGTACACCTCAAGCTACTAACAACTTGTATGGTTTAATACTAACAAATTTCTTCCCAAAGAACTATGGCATGCTTAAGAATTGATACCTAGAGGCACAGGCAGAAGTGTTCGCTGTACTCTTGATGCTTAACGAAACAATCAGAATTGGGATTATATAGCCAAGATAAAGGGACACCATCAACTTAAAATTAGTACTTCCATCAGATTTTTTCCTTTATTCTCTTCTGTTGTATTTTCCCCTAGCTCATTCAACACCAAGCATTACTTCTCCAAACTGTGATTCACTATTACATTTACAGTTAATCTTGCTGTTTGTTGGACATACAGTTTTTATAACCAACACTGGAAAGGAATCCACTAAAAGAACATAAATCCTCAAAATAAGAATACAAGTAACAGTACTAGACACACTATCTGGAAGTTTACCTTAATTCTGTGAAAGGATCTGATTTCAAGTTGATGATGACCTTTTAACCATGCTTTAATTTTGAAAAAGAATCACTGACTACTAGCCACCCACCTTTGCCATTTCCTCCCCATCACCCTCCCAACACACAAGTCAAAATAAGAATTAAGTTGAAAAGACAACTTGACGATTGATAGAGGATGTGTTCAACATACTGAAGAATCAGCTAAACTTTTACCTTTAAAGGAAATAGAAGTGCTAATCTAGCATTCACAACCTGGGTTTTTTTTTTTGCTTATACATTGCACCTTTAACCTACTCAAAACTTCAAAAGACTTTGAATTAAACTTTTATAATATTCAAGAATTTCCCCAACAGCAGCAAAGATGCTAGGGTTTACAAGGCAAAATGCAAGTCCTTTTAATCCCTTTTAGACCAAACCTAGTACTTTTATCTTCACCTTTCAAACAAAAGGGGAAAATTAACAAACCTTATCAACTAGTTTTCTATTACTCATTACTTTCACCAGAAAGAGAGACTAGGTTCTACTTGAAGATTGTTTCAAGGGGGTAAACAACATTGTCAACCATGATAGTTTGCTTGGACAAAAAACCCACACTGTACTGAACAGTGCATTCATTTTAAAGCGGTCTTGAAAGGGTTTAAAAGAGTGTCTAGTGAAAAGAATCTGAAAAGATTCTGTACTTACTCCTCGGCCTCGGCCTCTGCCTGTTGATGGTCCTCCAAAAGCATCATAGTTTCTGCTTCCAAATCCACTTTCAGGATAAGCAGGCGTTCCTCTCCCCCGAGAGCCTACAGGTGCAGGCTTCATATGGGGTGAAGAAAAACTGCTGTAGGAAGAGTAACTCTCTCTTCCTCTGTCCTCCATAAACCCAGGCCTCAATTTTGAACGGGAGTAAGGTGCTTCCCAGCTAGACCCGCCCTGGCTTCTACCTCCGAAAGAGTCAAGGCTATTCCGGTAGGAGTTGTCAAATCGACCACCATAACTACCTCCGAAGCGGCTTTGTTCGGGTTCATTATAACCATAGCCAGATCTGTATAGATCTCGCCCACCCAGAGAAGACCCGGAGTCGTAAGACTCATAAGGTCCAAACCTGGAAAAGTTGCACAGTGAGGAGAAAAAAAAGTAAGCTTACTAATGTTACACATTTCAAAAGACAAGTTATCAGTTGACATTTATCAACTAAAATCAATTTATTACTATACTGGTCTGTACAGTTGTGTTATTGTTTAAACTTGATTAGGGCTGGGCAAACCACACTATGACCAGATAGAAAGCTATCTGAGCCATGTTTGCGACAAACAATTCTAAAGTTCAGTATGCCTGAACTTTATTTACTTCAAATTTTCAGAAACATTTATTTACTAAAACATTATTAGAGCCCAGCCCTAGTCTCACAAAAATAATCACCTGCAGACATTCATAGGCTAGTCAGACTCTCCTTTCTTCAGAATCATGCCCTCAAATTCTAACAGTTAAACAGTAGATGAAAGGCAGCTTTGTTCTCAACTGCACAGGGGAAGGAGTTAAAAAAAAATAATTTCTCCTTTTTTTTTTTTTCTTTTTCTTTTAAACGGTATAGTTGTGAGTCCTAGACACCCAACAGTTCTAATTTTAACATGCTCTTCCATTCCTATTTGTCCTTTCTGGAAACTTTCTTCCTTGTAAAAATCAATCTTCCAGTCCAAGAGTTCATGATCTTCAGTGTATCCATCTTTCACTTGCAGATCATTAAGTCTAGTAACCCAGGATTTTGAAAGCCTACCGAATGCACACACACTGGACATGAAAACAGTCCTTGGAATTTCAGAGTGCAGTAACAGCGACCTGAAAACTTCAGTTATTTACCAAGAGTCTGCTTTATCTGGGAGGGTGCGTCAGGCTAGAAATCGTCAATACTTGTAACCACTTGGAAGGGAAACACGTTAGTGTCCCTGCAGGGTTATAATAGGCTGGTTCAGCTTGGAAAAGACAACTAGAACAGACTCAAATTACTGCACCTACAGTAAACTGAATACCTTCATTTGAAAATATGTTAGTCTCAAAAGACCCACAGCTAGACAGAAAATGACACAATCTACAGAAAGAGCCCATGCACAACGTTAACGTTATATGGCAAGAGACATTTCGGTGTTCAAGGAGTCATTCAACCTCAATCATATGCAGATTACTATATGGTAGGTACAGCTCATTCCTGAATCTCTGCTCAGACTTTTAAGTCAAGCTTAATGTTGACCATTAAACAAATTGTACTTAACTAAAATGTTTAACAACCGTGCAGCAAAACACAACACTTCTCCAGCCTCTCTAATTAGTACTGTCCTTGCCCAGTAGCACCACAGTGATTACAGCCAGACGAGACTTCAAGGGCGCACACAAGAAAACCATCTAAGTTTTCTTCACGTATTTCCTCCAGGATAGAATCACAATTCTGAAAAGCATGCTTCTCTGAATACGGTATTACGACCTAAAAAAAATCAGCTGCTCCCTACTGTTTTTATCTGAAAGAGCAACAGTAATGGTATCCTAGCATTAAATACACAACTTTAAGACCACTGCATCAGAATTTTTATTTTTAGACCAATCCATCTTGCAAAGAAGCCCAGAACGTGCACAGAATTTTAAGTGTAATCAGTACCTGCCAATGAAATAATCTGGACATGACTTTCAGATTTAATACCAAGATTATTTGAGCACTGCACATTCAAACCAAACACATACCCTAAATGTTCCTTGAAAACGGAATGTTGATAGATTCAGTCTAAGGCACCAAACCAGTTAGGTCTAGTCTGCTATTTCAGAAATGATATGTCAGGCCAATCAGCTACAAATTGCTAGCTATTACCAAAAAATAAAACTTTTTGCATTTTCATTCAAAGACGCATTGTTTCTCTGTCAAACTTTTCCACAAAAATGATGAGTATTGCAAGGATCTAGCTCCAACAGTTTAGCATTTGCTAGTATTTATCAAACATGAAGACTCAGAACGAAAGTGTTCATACAAAATCGTAACAACATGCCTCAGGAACACTTAAGTTAGAAGACAGAATGACATCAATATAAATTGGATTTGATCAGTTCTTGGGACAACTGAAGGATTATTTTACCTGTTACCACCACCACCACCTCCTCCGCCTCCACCTCCATGACTCTCCATCCCATAGGACTGGTTTAGGTAAGAGTCCACGGATCGTGGGCCACCATAGCCTCCGTGCCCATAATCACGGTCCATGTCTAAAAAAAGAGCAGAAAAATGTTTATAAAGCAAGCAAGCAAGAAGTGTAATTAAGTAATCTATCTTAAATACTTAACTAAAATGTTTACTCTTTGCCACAGTGCTTACAAGCAAAATACAAAACTATCAGTTGCAAATCAATTTTGACACTGTGCTTCGCAAAGCCATGCGTTTTTGTCATCATCTGAACACCCCTCAACTGAAATCAAGTTCTTATTTTTCCCAGTAGTGGATTAACTTGGGATTGTTGTTCCATCATCAGGAATTTGGATGGAAGTTAAACTAAGAGAATTAAATGGAGAAGCCCAATGTAGAATACATCAGAAGTTTATGAAGAATTTAGACCACTTCCCATTCTTTAATAATACACACAGCTCACACGTTATCTGCTTTATCTATCTAATGGCACAAGAAGCCTTCACTCACACTGACAAGAGACCCTGTATCAAGGTTATAAGGTCTCATGCTGTAGCATGGACTCAGTACATATGTTAAAATCAAAACAATTTTCTCCCATGTAGCACTAACAAAAATCCACTCAAATCAGCACTGACTTGCAGCTGACCAACTGCACTAAGATGTTGGCATTTCATAGCTGATGTCACTTGACATCTTTGTCTTGTAATAACGTCTGGCAAAAGAATCAACTTCTTCCTCAACATTAAAAGTCTGATGCGAAAGTACTTTCGGAATAAATAACCACTGCTTAACGTGTATGATTCACGGTCTTTCTGTAACATACACAATTTGCACTTAACTGGCACTCCAGTGACAAAAACTGCTTCCTTATATCAACCAACATCAACTTTTAGACAATACAAAGAAAGCCTGGCAAGTCAAGCCTCACATAAAAGGTAATGCAGAGAAGGAAAATGCACTGAATACAAGGATAAAAACAAAACCACACAAACTTGTCCACTCTGACAAGAGAGCATTTTATACATCTCAGAAATCTCCAAGCATAAGTCACTGACTTTCCAGAAGCTAACGGGACAAGAAGCTCACCTGAAGTCATGAAAAAATTTTCCTCTTTATAGAAACATAGTAATTATTTGTGCATATCACTTCATGAAAATAACTGTAGTGATGAAAATTACATATACTATTTCCTGTTTGTATCTGCTTCTTGTTAGCACCAGACACTGTAATTTACTTTCTTACACCTACCAACAACAATTGTGCAAATGGCATTGAGCTGACTCTGACACTTCCATACAAATATTCTTAGCATGCCTAGGTAGAGACACCAACAAGTAAGTACCTGCTGATGACTTTTCCTTCTAATGGTAACTACTTCCTAAAAAATTAAAGATGCTACTTCTGAAACAAAAACTTTGACCATGCACTTTTCCATATTCCAAAAATACAATAAGGATTCTGCAGCAAAGCACAAAAAAGTTTTTCAAAATACTAACCATGTAGCACCACAGTGCATTAACTTAAACTGCAAAAAGCTACTCTTAACAGCTGAGCGTTCTGAGAAAAGCATCTAATGTTTCTCTCTGGTGTACTGAGTGATCTATCACCTAAACCAGTGTAATACCCTCAAGAACACCTACATGAAGACACAGCCAGTAAAAAGAATAAGGTAGTTATAGAATCGATTTGGTTAGAAAAGACCTTTAAGATAAATAAATCTCAATAGCTAAATAAAAATCAAAATTTCCATAAGAAAATACCTAGGAAATTAAACGTGTGGTTAAGGGGCAACAGACAGAAACTGGGACAAAGGACCTCGACAAAAAACTTTATGAGGGTGACTGAGCACTAGAACAAGCTGCCCAGTGAGGTTGTGGAGTCTCCTTCTCTAGGTACTTTCTAAGCCTGCCTGGACACATTCTTGTATGGCCTGCTCTAGACATTGCTGCTTTGTCAGGGAGGGCTGGACTCAATCGGCAGAAGTCCCTTCCAACCCCTACCATTCTATGATTCCATATAGTAGATAAGACTCAGAATCTACTGATACAAAGGACTCCATTTAAAACAAAAAGCTTATGATCAGAGAAAAATTGGAATCATATTCACAGCACAAAGAAACAAAATAGTTCCACATGGAGTGCATGCAAAGGCTAGGAAGATAGGATAAAGATCTCACAGTAATAAATGAAAAAAATTACTTCAGTAAAAAAAATCCTAACATCTTCACACTTCTTTTTTTAAAAGTACCAACCTGAACCAAGCTAAAATGTCCTATATTTTAAATTCATAATCCACAATGACTTCAACAAGCTAAGGAATCCATTGTGCAACATGAAATACCGTTTTTCCTGGTACATGACATTTTTCAGAACACTATGCCTGCTATAAGATCACAGCCCTGTCATTAGACACAGAAATTTTAACACATCGAGCCCCACACAAAACAAGGAATCAATCCAACAACTAAGATGAATTTTATGAATACCAAGAAAAGCCATGTCCCCTTTCAGATCAAAAGCACAATAACTACATTAATCAAAATATTCATGTGATTAGTTAATAGTATTACAGTTAATAATATTAACAGAATTTATTCTACAGGCAATGTCATCTCTGTCTCAAGTCAAGTCATTAGCAAGGGACAATGGTGAAATTACAGCAGCCATCCAAAGAAAAGCACTTCACACTGGCTGAAAGTTTCCAACAGGAAAAACTTTGCTAAGAACTCAAATGAAAACTGGGCCAAGATGAAAACTTTCAACATCCATCTTCTATTGCCATCTACTGGCCCCCTACCGAACAGTCTTTAGTCCACTGTACAGAACAAGGAGAAGACAAAGTTTTGTGTGCCTTAATGTACATACAATGCATAAATATTGTTAGATATCTCAAGCTGCATACATCACAATTAAAGTTGTTTAATAATTATTAATAGAAGGTTTAAATTATCAAAATGAAAACATTTTACAGAGGTACATGAAAGGAACATCTAATTGTGCAACACATATTTGATTAGTTACTTGCCACAGGAAATGCCTGCATTCACTTTAGTATTAGTGTCATCAAATCTCAGAAAAGCATGTTCTGGTTAATGGCTACAGTGAATATTCCAATATGATACATGAACTGCTGCTTAAGAAGAATTTTTTCTACTGTACATCAAAAGGACATTTAATGTGGTATCAATACAGAGGATTAAAAATCAGGGCCATAACTTTATTTATTTTACTATGACGAAAGATAAATGCAAAATAGTATCACTGGAAAAAAAAAAACTAGACTCGAGGAATGCATCATAAATATTAAAATATTGCAATCAAAGATGCACCTGTAATCCAACTGTTATTTCTGTGTAACAGCCAGCAAGACTATGAAGAGATCCGACAGCAAATACTTTTTTGATGGCATCTGTAAATGAAGCTTTAGTGCAGCTTATGATCACGTTTATGTATTAACATTGGTTTAGTACTCACTTGCATGCTGGCAAGACACGTCAAATCATTTACTGAATAATTAAACTCATAAGCTTAATAATCTTAAAAAAATAGATACATTCCTTTTTTTTACCTCTACATGGCATTTTGATAGCATAAAAACAGCTAGTTTTTGCTGTATCATATTTACTTTACATGCTTTCTATATTCCTTCCCAAACTGTTAAGCTAAAAAAAAAAAAAATTGTAAAAGCCGTTCCAGATTTTGTTTCCATGTCTGTATTAAAAGGGAAAATATGCCCTTCCTCTTCAACAGGAGTTGTAAGAATCAAATACAGTAGTCCACAAGAACATAAAATACTGATTTATGCAAAACCCATCATAAGAAAAGTCTCTATTTCCACACTCCCACCCCCCATCCCCACTCTTTGATCTCACAATTTTGATTTGGAACGTGCAGGAGTTCATGTTGACATGCCCAAGATGAAAATCAAGTCTCACTCCCAGCCAGTTATAAAGTTATAACTCCTCCAGAAAACATGTGCAGTCAAATCATGTTATGTACTTTTAATATCCCGTTTGTTGCTTCGTTTTATTTTTGTTTTTGCCAACACTGACTGTTCAGCCCCAACGCTTTTTACAGGTTAGACGTATTTATAGCTCATACCTGAGACTGACCCACTGGGCATGTTCACACCACAATGCATGGGGGTATCTGGGAATCTCCAATCTCTGTCTTCAGCTGGAGAGGATGGGTCAGTGAGAATGACTTAGTGCTTAGCAAGAGCCGGAGGGGAGAGACAGGGAGCCGCAACAAGAGGCGGCTTTTTCTCCTGTCGGATCTCCAGTCTCCTGACACGACCCCCTCACGGAGCTCACCCCGAGCTCCCCCCATCTCTGCCCGCACCGCCCCCGCCCGCCGCCTCCCGCACACCCCCCGCTCGCCCCGCGCCCCAGGGCGCCTCGCCCCGCGGACGGCCGCCCCCGCCCGCGCCACCCGCTCCCCCGCACCGCCCCCCGGGAGGGCCCTCCTCCCGCACAGCCCTCCCGCCGCCAGCCGCCGCAGCTCTCCCGATATGGGAGAGACGGCGAGAAGGAAGACGAGAATGTGGATGAGGGGGGCTCTGTCCTGCACGGAACAAAGCGGCAGCTGCCATTTTGAGACGCGGCCAGGCCCCGCAGCAGCAGCAGTGGCGGCGGCCGGGCCCTACCCTTGCTCTGGGGGTGCGCCCTCACCTTCCCCGTAGTCCATGGCGACGGCGGAGTCTGCTTCCCTCAAGAGCTGACGACCGCAGCAGCGCAGCACAGCAACAACCTCGACTTCTCTCGGTAGCGCCTTACGCCACAATGAGGTGAGGCGAAACCTGCGCGCGGCAACGCAGCCACGGTGCGCGGCGATTGGTCCGGCTACGGCGTCACGTGATCACGCTGACCTGCAAGGAGAAGGAGCCCGAGACGGGCGGCGACGCCGAGTGATGTGCTGGCCTAGGGTGCCCGGATTGACTGTGTCACGAGGGAGGCCGCGCGGTGGCCATCTTAGGCTCTGGCAGCCACCATTTTACGTTCTGGCGTTAGGCTGTGCTTGAAACTCTTCCGGGATTGGCAGTGGCGAAACGTGCAGACCTTTACCCACCCATACACGCATCCGTGGGCCCTGGTGAAGCGGCCATTGCACAAAACACACCACCCTGTTCACAAGTACTAATACCTGTCCTTGTGCCGAGCTAGAAGTCAGGCAATGCCTGGTCGGAGATAGGTCTAAGTGGGTTCCCTGCAGCTCCACAGCCCAGGGTGCGAGAAGCCACGGCCCTGCTAGCCCCCAACAGGGACTGCTGCTGTGTTAAACGAACCAAATTGTCTTACAAAACCCAATGCTTATTTAAGTAATACATTCCTGTAATGCCACCCTCATATGAGCCTAACATAGCGCTGGTTTATCTGTCAATCTCAAGGCAGAGCATTTCAGCAAGCTGCTTTGAAACACTGACTAACGGGCAAACACAGACTTCAATTAGTTGTAGGAGAGCACTGTGCTCCTCTATGCAGCCAAACATTTGAGGAACAGACTTTGCTCCAGACATGTCATAATTTGAAAAAATCTCAAAAGTCTTGTGCGCAGATCTCATGCAGACAAGTATTTAATTCCATATAATTTCTTAATGTTTTATACAAGCCTGAAAGAAACAAAAAAAGGCATGTGAGACAGTAATGAACAGATCTTGTACAGAACACTTCATAATCTGTCTCTGAGGACAAGCTGTGGGTGAACTCTGATCGTAAGGGTGGGCAAAGCGTTATCTGCTAGGGCTTGATTCTCTGGAGGAAACAAGGCTGCTTTCGGACTTGGGTGGCTGGCACCATGGCATCAAAAACTTCCAGTTTCTCCCTATCTGAAAAGTAGTAAAAGCCCCATTACAGGAAAGGAAAATTTGACTCACCCAGGTCCAGAGTCCCTGTTTTGTATTAAACTAAAATCTTGAGTCTGGCAGAGAAGGCGGTTTCCCTCCCTGAGCTCTGGATGGCAGCAGATGCGAATGTACTTGAACCACAGGCTTCGGCTACAGCCATGAAGAGCACCACAGCCTGCAGTTTTCTCTCATGAGCCCTTCTCTGGTAGCTCTCAGCTCCCTTCTCTTCCCAGCATCACAGAATAAATACATGTAGAGAAAATGGTTATTCCGCACCAAAAGCAATCCTTCCTTTGGCTTCACCACCGATACATTATGCCTGGGCAGAGCAGTGATTTCAAGGTCCAAATGGGCCTCATAAAGACTTGTTTGTGCACCCATCCCTCTACACATGCACTTTTGTGCAGACCAGACAAGTTTCTTGCATTGAACACGAGATTTTTACAACAGCCATTTTTCTATATGTTCAGGTCAGTGTGCCTCATGTTTGCAATACAACAGCCTCTTTTTGGCAGCCTTTTTTGCACAGTTCAACGTGATTTATAGTCTTGTGCTTGTGAACAAGGAGCAACATCACACTGCCGTGCAGATGGGGGCAGACCAGTGTGGGGGCTGTACAGTCAGAGAGGTTCTTGCTGGAAGGTACCCGCTACTGGGCATCTGCCTCTGCAAGACTGCCAAGGGCCTGCCTGCCACTTCACCACAACCTGGCACAGATGTTTCTTCTCAAAAAAAAACAAAAAAAAACAAACATACTTGAAGATTTGTCCTGTATGAGTAAATGCGTGGGCACAACTCTATGCATTTTGCTGAATGTAAATTTAAAAATGTAAATAATTTTAAAATAGCATATACTTGCACAGAATCTAAAGGATGTCCTAGGTAACAATTCAGTACAAATGTTGTGGGTATAAACTGATTTTCCAAGGTGGTCTGAAACACACAACAATCCAAATGGTAAAGTATCATCATCCAGGCACTAGACGAGGAGGGAGTTTCATGCGCAGCCCTGCAAACACACAGGTATATTTGGGCTTTTATAGTTACTGTCCCAGAACCAGAACTTCAAGGAAAAGAAAAGAGCGCTGGGGACAGAGCAAGGCTACAGCAGGTATGACCTGCAATTTGTTTTGGACTCGATACAAACAGGTCAGCAAAAGCGTATTATTTTAGACTTAATTATGATCAATGGGCCACTGTTGGTTTCAGGCTTTTTAAAACAAAGGCTCCTTCTTTCCTCCCTGCAGGACTCCAAAAAGAAAAAAAAAATCTAAGCTAAGCAAAGCAAAACAAAATGGAGACATAAGAAAGGGAACAGACCGGTATTGTACTTCACTCATTCTCAATGATCCAAAACATGAATATTTCAGTTGAGTGTAGAATCTCCCTGTGCAATTGCATTCTGCTCTTGGAATTCATGCTCTGCTACTTCCTTAGGCTTGTTTCCTTAGTTTGATTTTTTTTTCTAAATTCTTGAAGGCAGCAAAGGGGTAAGAGAGCAATCAGTGATTTCTCCAAGCACACACAGCAGCATGGTTATTTTGAAATACAGATCTTCTGTAGTTCAATACTGTAACGATGCACACCCTCTCCTCTTTCCAAGTGCTGTTTTCCACCATTCCATTTAAAGCATTGTCTACAAACTGAATAAATGCTGTAAAATTACTATCAATTAATGCTAACAGTGGTTAGCAAACAGGTACTTGCAATTGTGGAGGCCTAATGCTGATAAATCCTTTGTATTTCATGGCAGTGGAGCTCATCTAAAGCTCATTGACAGTAACAGGAGTGGGGATTCTTCTGGCCTTTGATGAAAGTTCTCTACCTCTTAATTCAGTTTAGAGCAGGTATGATTGACATCATGTCTACATCTACAGGAGCACATCTCTCCAACAGTGCATCTCTCCAGTGCTGTTAAAGCACCATTCAGAGCAATGGAATACATATATATTTCTTGTAATTTTTTAACATATATCTCTACTGACATTTTACATTTCTCGGGAGCTGGCTTTCTGTGCATTTTAAGACAGTGGGGAGTGGGGCAGGAACATGAAAACTGTATTGATTCTTTGTAGTACATGAAATCTAATTCCATTTGCTTCTTCTTAGATATTAATATAAACATGAATCCTTCCATCTGAGCCTCGCAGAACCACGGTAACCATCTAGAGCTATGCTGATTTCACTGGGCTCTTATGTCTGACATCAAAGCATAAATCAGAGCCTTAATATGGTATTTCCAAAGCTGAAACATTATATCGTCTGTATGTATGTGTTGTACAACACAAGCATAACAAATGCCCTAAAATTCAGAAGGGAGTGGAAACAATACAGAAACATAGTAATCACA
Organism: Indicator indicator; assembly: GCF_027791375.1. NCBI lineage: Eukaryota > Metazoa > Chordata > Aves > Piciformes > Indicatoridae > Indicator > Indicator indicator. Next base: position 11,599,917 of record NC_072019.1, on the reverse strand, counting down.
TTTTCCTTTCCTACAGGAAAAAAACCCACTTACAATATAGATTAAAAATCAACCAAGCTTAACAAACTTCTTTGTGTACCTCCTTTACAAGAAAGAATGTGCCATAGCATAGACCAGCTGCTTCGGACCCCATTATGCCTTCATCGGTGTCCCACAAGCAGCAGTCAGCACTCACTGGGAAGAGCAATGGCTGTAACTTTTGGGACACAGTGGAACACAGAAGTAAGAGTGGCAGAACCTGTTTCAGTCTTTGGTTTGGGTTTTGCATAATTTCCAATCCCTAGTTTGTTTAGAATAGAGAGAGGATATCAACTTCCACTACACTACCACACAGCCCATAGCCAGTCAAAGCTGTATAGGTGCCCTAAACAAAGGCAGAACTGGACTTGTTATTGCTCATTAGCCTTTCAACTGTTAGTCAATCCACTGATGTCCTTGAGCACTTCTTTCAGTTGCTATTATATGTCAATTTGTCCCCCATGTTAGAATCATACAATTGATTTGATTGGAAGAAATCTTTAAAGTCATTTGAGTCCAACCACTATGTAACTCTACCAAATCCTGTGCTAAACCATATCCCTTAGCACCACATCTGTGCCTCTTTTAAACACCTCTAGCAATGGGGATTCAACCACCTCTCTGGGGAGCCTCTTCTAGTGTTTAATAACACTTTCAGCAAAGAAGTTTCTTCTAATATCCTGTTCAAACCTCTTCTGGTGCAACCTGAGACCATTTCCTCTTGTTCTGTCACTTGTTACTTGGGAGAAGAGACTGCCACCCACCTGGCTCCAACCTCTTTTCAGGTAGTTGTAGAGAGGGAGACGCTCTCTCCCTCAGCCTCCTTTTCTCCAGAATAAAACCCCCAGTTCCCTCAGCTGCTCCTCATAGATCTGTTCTCCAGGTACTTCACCAGCTTTGTTACCATTCTCTGGACCTGCTCCAGGACCTCAATGTCTTTCTGTAGTTAGAGATGTCTGTGCCATACTCTCTAACTTCCCCTATCCTTTAAAAAAAAAGCCAAACAATGTAACTGACAAAGCCAGTATTTTTCAGCCCTTCTGTAGAGTTGCTTATGTCTCAGAAAGGATACAAACCCAGTACCTTCACAGGAAACTTTGCATGTGAGTAGACTTTATGCACATGGCCAAGCAGCTGAAGTAGCACACCCCAAGCAGCTGAAGTAGCAATGTGCCGTTCACAGCATGGGTTTATTCACACTGTTTTCCTGGAAAGTTTGGCCTCTGCATATACATTTGAAATACTTTTTAGATAGAAGCAGAAACTGGGAGGTTCCAAGATAAAAAAACACAAAGATAAGTAACATTTGCAGCACACAGCAGTAGTCAGACAACTTAGCTCAAGTATACAGGCATATTTATATACATGTCCTTTTAAAAGAAAAGTCACTATTAGCTAGAATACTGTCACTTAAGACAGGAATGCTTAATAAGAGAGATGTGAAAAAGCACATAATCATCTAGAGGGGAAAAAAAACCCACTGGATGCATTTTTCACGCAACTCAAATGGCTGAGGACTACTAACATGATCTCTAGTCCTTGTGATTGTGGTTAGTATAGACAAACCCATGAGCTTACTACAGAAAGAAAAGAGAGAAGCCTGAAGAGGAGAGCTCCAGATGGGGAGGTTCCTACTCCAAGCAATCCCCCATGAAGGGGCTTTTCAAAACCAGAAAACTTATCCTTGCCATAGCGCAGCAAGCTGCCACATCTACTCTGACAACTGGCCTCCTTTCTATACTGTTAATGGCATATGGTAGCATACTTGTTACTGCTTTTGTAGGGAAATAGGTAGAAAACGTCATGTCACCCTTTTTTCCATGCTGTAGCAAGCTTAGAAAAGTTTAGGATGTGGGTTTCCTACAGAAACTGTTCAGAGGTATGAGGCTGCAAGTGCTCCTGTGCCTCCATCCTCAAAATTGCCATGAACTCACAAAGAAAAAGAAGAGAGAGAGAGAGAGAGAGAGAGAGAGAGAAGAAAAAAAAAAGGTTGAGAGTATATTTATTTGCAGCTGCAGGCCACTTTCTAAGCCTTTGCTCTTGGACTTTTATTCTTGAACTTTTTACTATGACTCTGCTCAACATTTTTTTCTGATTTTTAATGTACCATTTTTATTGTTATTTAAAGCTTCAGCTTCTGTGCTCTCTCAAGTCAGACTGCAGAGGTGTACAGGAAACAGTAAATGTTATAAGATTTGTGATAGAAGCATCAGAATGTCAACATACATTTTGACATAACATTTCAGATCTTTTTTTCTTCTGTTTCCAAAGTAGTTCACTCTGGGAACAGTTTCCATGTCTCCCTATAGATCCTGCCATGAGAGCTCTCAGCATTTTTTTTCTTAACTTTTGGTATTAACAAAAGAGCTGATGTCCAGAAGATACTTTCTCATAGTGCAGGAAGGGAAAATTGCCATCTGGTTTTGCTGGATTTGTGATATAGGATGAAGATGGTGGCGCACAGGCTTCCGTGTAACAGTTTATCTCCAGGTTACTGACATTTTATAGAGGAATTGCTGCATAGTTTCATGAAAACAAGGACCATATGCAGAATCCTTTAAAATGTACAAGAAAGTTACAGCCTCTCTCTCACACTGCATGTGTGATAATTCTTGTGCATTTCAAGGATGGCAGAAAGTTCAGCAAACACTTTACCACTTAAGGCTCATAAGATCTGCATATGCTGCACACAGTTCTAGATCAGTCTTGTGCATGTTTAGTACAATCTGAAAGTTTACTGTTGAAAATAGTGCTTTCCATTTGTTGTGCTATGAAGTAATCTGCACTGAGGAGTATCACATCCAAACATTCTGGTTTTCATGGAACACCTAATTATTACCCAAACATCTCAGGATAAGCTCAATAATTGTGCTGTTAAACCCATTTTGGAGCCTTGGTCTGGAGAAAGAGGATAGTTTTGTTTGCTGCAAAAAAGTGAGTGCTGGGCCATCCCCCATCACCTTCTCACACATCAGCAGCCAGGGCAGCAGTTCACAGTGTGTCAGGGAAAGAAGCAGCTTGACAATGACAAAAGTCTCACATACCCCTAGCTCTGCCTTGGAAAGCTTCGCTTCAGGGTCTGAAAAATGATTTCTGCCCTGGTAACTCTGCCTGATGTGCTCTGAGGCATGGCTCTGCCTCACCAGGAGACCACTGCTTCTACTGAGCCCAAAGCAGCTTGTCCCAGAAAATGATAGCTGTTGCTTCCTTGTCCTCTTCCATTGCATCTATTGCTCTGTCTCTCAAGCCTTGGCATGAATTTAGAGGTACTTTTCACAGCCTAAAAGCACATTCATCAGTGTGAGGGTGGCAGTGTCTGCAAACATTTTCTTCACAATACTTGAAAGCACTTTGAAACCAGTGCTGGTTGCCTCTTGAAAATCCCAGGGAAACATGGATTTCACTCATCTCCATGTTCCAGGGCCCTATACATCCTATGCATTTGGTTCCAGCCAGTCTCATTGTCTGTGGTCCCAATCCGGGAGCACTTTAAATGCAGATAATCTAACCATCATTATAGATCTTAATAAAGATATGTAATACATCTTCTGCACTGGTGCACAACCCCACCCTACTTTTGAGGGCTTTTTCAAGTCTCATCCTTTCATCCAGCAGCTACACAAATAGGTTAATTACCTCTCCTGAAAGGACCTTTTGAAGAAGGGCAGGGTGAGCATTGGGGGATAATGGGGGCTTCAAAATTGATTTTTCCTCACCTATTTTTGCTGCCAAGGGACATATAACCTCAACTCCGGCCAGGTTAATGAATTCACACCCTCACTGCTGGGATACCCCTCACAAAGCACAGAATTATCTTAGGTATCTGTGGGAAGGAGCTGTGAATATTTGTAATTTTTCCCTCCTATGTGGCTTGTATTAAGCATTCTGGGACAGAAAGGTCAAATCAGGACTCAAACAAAAAATATATACATTTCTCCTTTCTGTTGACATTAACTACCCACCCCAGTCACCTCCAGCCCCAGACACTGGAACTGGCTTTGTTATGGGCTCTGACCCACATCTTCCCCCTGGGTAAGATATGCCTCTCTTTCTCTCTCCTTTCCCAGTTACAGCTCCAGCAACTACAGGTAAGTTAGCATAGAGGTACAGCATGAGGGATATGTGCTTATGTATTTTTCAGAGCCAAAACCCAAATGCAAACATACCTGCCTATTTTAGCATTAGGCCCAGATACCCCGGGCCAGCCCAGAGCATGAGGATTAGCACTCCAGAAAGCAATCGGTCTGCCTTGCCTCCTGCCACATTCCTGCGTGTAAAGTACTGGGGTTTGCAAAGGGATACACGATGGGTAAAGCCTGACACAGCCCCAAGCACTCTGGTTGTTCAGCTCACACCCACGTGCAAAGGCTAGCTCCAGCTCCTTGTGGTTCAGAGCCCCAGGGACTGATGCAGGCTAGACCAGCTTTAGCTTTCTCCCTGTATTATGTATAAGAAATTTTTCCTGTGTTGTGTTTGTTCAGTGGAATTCTGATGCAGAGCCAAGACTGCTCCACAACCACCTCAGAAAAGTGTGATTCATCAGATGGCATTTGCAAGAGGCCACCCCAGCGTCTGTCCTGTGAAAAGCCCCTGGCTACACCAGTGAAATGCTAGTGGCAGTGTTTGTACAGGTGGGCATCCCACCCAGGTAGGTGTTCCTAGCAGGCACCGTTACAATTTTAATTTACTCATCTAGAACATGCTTTCAGTAGTACAGGAAATAAAAAGGGTTTCCATGTTATTTCTGGAAGCTTATATAATTTCTTTTCACTTTTTCCTTTCCTCTGGGCAACACCTCCCCTTTGCATAATTTCATTAAGATGTAGAAGGTCTCCAAAAGAGATACCAGAGGAAGAAAAGCAAAAGAAGCAAAGCGGGAAAACAAACACACACACCCCACACCAAAACAACAACAACAACAACAAAAAAACAAAACAACCAACCAAACAAAAAAAACACCACCAACCAAAACCAAACCCAAACACACACCAACCAAACAAAAAACCCACAAACAAACACAGAATACTACTTTCTGCCCACATTACACCAAAACAAAGCAAAATTCCTTTGCACCAGAAGCATAGGGAATCAAAGCCACCTGTGAGCAGATGAAGGTGGGGCTCCTGTATGAGCAGCCAGGAGCATGCCAGCAACATTTGGAAAAGTGTTTTCTGCATACATTTGATATATAATGTCAACATCCCTTGCTGACATCCATGCCACTGCTAGTCAGATCAGCAAATTAAAGGCAGCACTAGAACATGATGCTGCACTATGATCACACCCTCCCTTGGCATATTTGTTTACCTCCAGTGAAAAGGTCAGAGATCCCTGTGTATTTATTTAAAACACAGAAAGTAGATTGCTATTAAATGTGGGACAGGGTCACCTAGAATGTAAGCTGTAGAATGTGGGAGGACCTGTGTAAGGACCTGTGTAAGGACAATGAAAATGACAGTTGTTTAGGAAGTTCTATAGCCCTCTCAGGCCTGATTCCTTCACAAGATAAACACATTTATAAGCTGACCACAACAACCAAAGTAATGTCCCATCTGCCCAGGGTCCATCCAGCCTAGCAAGGGCTGTGCCAGAGCTACTGTTTCTCCATGGACCTTCTCCATTTCTCTCCTCAAAGAAAACACACAAGTCATCCATTTAATGCCACATACCAAATGCTCTAAGTCACAAGAAAAGCAGAGCTATGTATCAGCAGCTGTGGATATGGCCTTGTCAATTCTAGGTCTCAGATTAAATCAATACTTTCACCACCTAACCAATGCATATTAAATGAAAATTAATTGACAGTCTTGGATCTTTTCCCAGCAGGCTGGTGTCCACTTATCAGTGTCACAGATATCACCAGCTGGCCCTCCTCTTCAGGCTTCAGAGTAACACACAGAGCAGATAGAAGCAACAACCTCCCTTTTCAGCCTCGAACCTGCTCCCTGCCTAGTTCTGGATCCAGGCACAACAGTAGGACTGACTGGTCAGAAGCTCACTACTATTTCTCTGGCTGAACCACATCACCCAAGATAGGGACAACAAAGCTTGGAAAATTTTCAGCCACAAGCACATTTATTTGCCTGTTACTCATGTCCTTGTAAATATTTATCCCCAAATAGCATTTGAAGATCCACATTCTATATTGTATTTGTATTTGCTCTTGGCATGCTTTGAACAGTAAAAATCAATAAAGGTAGTTTCACCTGCAGGACCTTGAAATCCTGGTATTTGTCCAGTAAACATCCCATACACACAGTCCTTCATTGCTTAAAAGAACTGTACCAAAGACAGACTATTGCAGTTACTTCTCTGATCTTAGAGTTTGTAAAAGGATATTCTTACAGAAGCTAAAGGGCTGGATTGTGCAACCCTTACAGCATTGAACATCTACCTGCACAACCAGCCCATTGAGAAGGTCTGGCACAGAAATGTTCCCCACAAGTATGTGGTTTCAATAAACCAGCAAATCAGTTAATGAAGGACAGCAGCATCTCCAACATGGCTGAGGTCTCTGCTCTATAAATTTTAGAGGGTGCCTTTTTTCTGATGAAGTTAGCGTAAAGGTACAATTAAATCTTTTCGGGAAGAAAACTGTCCCCACATACTGATAGGGTGCTGCTGCAAAACAACTCCTTCAAACAAGTGCAAGTTTTGCACCAGATTTTATTAGGGAGGAAGGATTTAGCCAGACTTTTTACTGCTACAAATTGGCAGCAAAAAAAGGGAAGAAAAAAAGCATTCACCCAAATGGTTCACTTCAGTAGCTCCAGGACAGCCTGTAGTTTCTTACAGGGAAGTAATTTGGATTCAGAAACATACAAAAGACCATTCCAAATACCATATGTCTTTTAATCCAACAAAAACGTTGTAAGCCACTGTCAGCCTAACTGCGACAAAGAAATTTCTGCCAGAAAAACAATCAATCAAACAAACAAAAATCAAAAGCAAAACCCACACCGCACTCAGAAACCAAATAAAGAGAAGAGAAAATAGAGACTTCAGAGATTGTTGTCAAACTTTTATCAGGTTGAAATCAAAGCTGCCATGCACAATGGTTTGTGTGTGTAGTTTTCAAAAGAGGTATCTGGGAGAAAAAAAAAAGAGCTTTGAATCATTTTGAATATGATGCCAAAGGCTGGGAAAAGAAAAAAGTCCACAAAGAGGGGTCAGGGCAGAAACAGTGCACCTTTACCCCAGCTAGTGATCAAGCTCTGAGAAGCATCCCAGTTTTTTTGGAGGATGATTTAACTGGAGTTCATTTAACCCTACCCTTTATATGACAGAGTTCTGAATGTTAAGAGGTGAAGAGGCAGAACAGCCCTACCCACAGTCAGCACACTGAACGGCAGGATTTCTTTGCTTTTTGTGATGTGTTCAGACCAATTCCAAATTCCTTATAATCACCACATTAATTGCACCAGCTATGCCTAACTTCAGCTTCTCAACATTAGAAACAGATTTCCACCATCCTGGCTCTTGACAGCCACTTAGCCACTGCCTTTGCGCAAGAACTCATAAAAGTAAACAAGTTACATCTTCAAATATGGCAACTACTTCAGGAGACAGTGAGAGCTACCCTACTCTGCACAGGCTGGAAACACCTTTGTATTTGAAAGTCAGCTTCAAAGAGCTCCAAAATGCTTAGTTCACACTGCTCCAAAATGCAGCAGGAACCCTGGCAGGTGGAGGAGCCCCACCTGGGTCATTTTGTGCACAGTGCTCTGGAGACATGTAATCGGCAAAAGCCAAGCACCAGCCATTTGTGCCTCCCTCTCCTCCGGGTGTCTTTGGCACAAGTCAGGGAGGACAGAGGCAGTCCCTCAAGACCCTGTGCAAGCAGGTGTGGGACTCGAGTACCTTCTGCCAGCAGCACCTGAAACTCCTGCCCTGTCTTCTGTACAGGAACCCAGCCTGTAGCCAGCTTCTGAAAGGCTGTACAAGCTCAGACTGCTCAGGAACTGGCAAATGACAGGGCATCTTGGATGAGGCAGGAAAGAGAGAGGCTACTGCCAGCCCTCTGAACAGAATAAAGGTCAGCAGATAGGCAACATACTGCAGTCTGGGCCTGTTTGTGACACAACCAGAGAAGTATCTGTCAAAGGCTGTAGCTTCACACAACACAAGGAGCAATATCTCTTCTTTTCAAGGAGATATTCCCTCCATGTCTAAACACCACCATAGGCTGGTCTAGAAAAAGCCAAGTGACTATGTGCTGTGGAAGATGGACAAAAGTGAGGCAGAGACATATAGAGAAATTAGTTTTTCTGCCACAGAAAGCTATCCCAAGCAGGCCACAATAAAGCTGTGATGATGGAGGAACTGAAACCATTGCCATGGCTAGCAGTCACGCTGCTGCACTCTGGGGAGTGTATGCTATAGGTGAAGTGCATCTCAAGGGTGGGAAGGAGGCTTGCACACTGGCCCTTTGCTCTCCACCAAAGCACTGTGTCTGAGAGCCACCCATTCTGACAGCAGCCAAAAGAGGTGTTGCAGATAATAGGAAAATTAGGGCAAAAGCCAGGGCCATGCCATTGCAGAGGTGGTTTCCATGGATTCACTAACCCTCCCTGAAGTTCGCTCCCATGAACTTCCTTTTTATTCTCTTAAGACTGTGAAAACTCGTAGCATCCCTAATACCCTGTAGCAAGGAGTTTCTTAGCTGCAAACTTCAAAAACAGCACCACACCAAAATACTTTTGCACCAAAGGAGTGTTTAGGGTTGTTTTTCTTTTCCAAGATCTTTAATTCACAGCTACCAACAGGAACAGAGACAGCCCTGCAGGCAGTGGGACTGCTGAGGGCAAATGGCCTTGGGGTTTAGGGCATTTTTATGCCAAGTCCTTGTACACCTGCCCAGCCCTGCTGAACATCCCAGCACAGAGAATCTGTTCCGGTTGCCCCAGCCTGCTCCACTCTCATACAGCAAAGAGCAGCAACTCACACAGAGGCCCACTAGCTGCTAAGCACTGGAAGTCCTGTGGCCAGCAGGATTACAAGTGTACCAGCATCTACACACCTTTTTCCACATTGCAGAAGACTGCCATAGTTTTATAACTAAGTACCTAAGTCCAGTCTGTGTTTGTCTGTTCAACCTTTAAGCTCCTTTGAACTTACATCTTCCACAGAGCTAATCACACTCCCAACACTTTGCTAATAATAGCAGCAACCCTTCAGGCTTTCAAGGAGCACTGATTACAGCCTAACAAAACTGCAGCAATGTTGGATCTGAGGTCTCCTCAAAGCCAACCCTTCCTCAGGCTGGTGGGGGCAGAGCAGCAGTGTGGGGAGAGCAGCAGACTGTAAAGCTAAAATGTACATTTTGCGACCCTCTGAGCCCCAGCCAGGCTGTTCACCAGTGTTTCATATTCCACTGTCTGCTGCTGAGCTGCTCTGAGGGAGTCAGCAATTAGCAGCCCCATAATGAATGTTTAAAGCATTTAATTAAATGAATATATTCAGAGTTAAACATGTTGCTAAGGCTGATCAATGCAAGCATAAAGATAAACAAAGCCCCACAGCCACAAGGAGCTTGTCTAGGTGGGATGGTAACCTGTAATGCCTTCCTCTTAAGATGCACTTACCTTGCACTGTGGGTGTAATTTTTCAGTGGGGTGACTCCTGCAGAGACACCCCACTTGGGAGTGCCCCTTCCCCTGCTTTGCTGGGGAAGAGGTGGCCAACCTTAGCTTGACTGCCTGGCAGGGAGAAGAAAAGCAGATTTCAAACTGTGGTGCAGCACTGCTGTGTACACGATCATTTTGCAGTCTTTTAATTACTTCAGGAAAAAATATTTAATTAATTTATTTAATTAAATATTTTTAAAATATTTAATTAACTCTACTCTTCTGTACAGTTCTAGTTCAAAACTGCAGCCCATTAGCTTTCCTGGTTCTAAACCGAAAGAGAGAGGATACACTAAGGCTTCTTATGCAATGCCTATTTGGACTGCTGGAGTTGACCTCTCTGTCGCAGAGATGGCACTGAATCACTGTGCTTTCAGAACACCAGCACCTGGGGAAAACAGCCATGCTGTGTGTGAAGGCTGAAACTTGCAGAGAGAGGGACACACACTCAGCCATAAATTTCTTTTGAAGGTTTGAGGAACTTTTCCCAGGTAATAAGTTTGTGAATTCTTCATCCACACTACTGCTGGCTTGCAGGGACAGTGCTACCTCACACCTGTCTGATGCACTCAGTTTTAAAGTCCATTTACTTAACTAGATTTTAGTACCAGGATGGCTAGAAACATATCTCATTCTCCTGGGTCAGACCATGCTAGCTGGCTCTGGCTTTCTGCAGAGCCAGTTGCTCAGGAGAGGCAAGCATGAGGTTTGAGCAACTCAGATGCATAGCACAGCACTTGCTCCTGGGGAGTCTCATTCTGGCTGCTTGTCCCCAGGGTCAGCAGCTCTACACTGACCTCATCCCAGGGCACACATCCCGTTACAGACACCATACAGACAAGAGACTTGATAAACTGATGTGCTGGTTTGAGGCCAGCCAGAACATCTCTTGCCCCGAAAGGGACAAAAGAATGACACACGCAATGATTGGAGAGTGATGGAAAAGTTTAAATGGAAAAGTGAATTGGTGAAGCTACAGAAAACTACAAACTACAAAGCATAGTGGAAAAGAACATCCTAAAGCATACAGAACCCCCTCACAGAATTCCCAAAAGCTTCCCAGTGCTCCCTTCCTCTCAAGTGAGGGTCTACCCAATCCCTCAGGGCTCTTCCTTCCCCCCCTCCCACTGCTAGGCAAGTCTCAGGCTGGCCAGGTCTGAGACTGCCCCCCCCTCCATTCTCCTCCTGGCATTAGGCCTAGTCAGGCCTAAGAGGCCTTGAGGATACTCCCCCAGCATTACCCAATAAGAGAGGACATCTCCCAGGGGAGCAGAGGGAAGAAAGAGGAAGAGAATGACTCTGCAGATGGCCTTATAGGGCGCAGGATTTATGGGTAGAAATACGCCATTTCCTGTGTCCACCCCTGTGGGTGGGCACCCAGGACACCAGAGGTGTATCTCATGTAGCAGTGGCAGGGGGCACCCAGCCTAAACTGCCACAACTGAGAGGACTGAGGAGAGAGCAGCAGGAGTTATAAACCAAACACCCCCAAGCAACACACAAAGAAGTGCTGATGGAAGGGGTTTAACCTGGGGCAGAAAAAAGGGAAAAAAAGGGGGTAATGAAGAAGCCAAGGGTGCTGCAACAATCATCAGGTGTTCACTGCATCCTTTAGGAACATGGCAAGAAACACACAACCCTAGAGAGAGGCTGTCAGGACACACAACAGCAGGACCTGTGGAGATGTCCATCAAAATCATGACTTCAGGATGTTACGAAAATCCTTTACCTGAAGAACTGCAGGAAGCATGCCGTTCTCTCAAGCTGTGAGAGCTGGAGGTAGACCTCTCCAGCCCTAGCATCACCTGCTGTGCAGCACTTCCGTGCAGCAAACCTGGAGCTGGCAGGGTTCTACCCGACTTGGGTATTGCCTGCCAGCTGAAGAAAGCAGAATCCCTTCATAAGCAGAAGCTGCAGCTCCAAGATTAGACTCTGGCCCGTGATAGCACCAGGGCTTTCCCTGCAGAGCACTCTGAGCATGCAGCCAGGACAGGGGGAGCAGCCTGGGTATGGCCACACTAGGATAAGCATTAACGGTTATGCAGGGACCAGCTTATCACAGATGTTTGCTTGGGAGCAGGAGAGGAGGGACAGGACACAAGCAGCAGCTTCACAGGTATCCTAAGGCCTTGTCCCTTGTCTGAGACTAGAGGGAACAGAAGTAAAGGATGGGGGGGGAAAAAAAGAAAAAAAAGGCAGAGCCATAGAGTGCCGTAAAGGTTTGAGCTTGGCTCCAGGCAGAAGCAGCTGTAATTTTCAGCCCAGATTTTACATTGGCGTTCTGTAACTTCTGAAGTTTCAGGCTGGAGGTGGTGCCTCTACCTCCGCTCAGGACTATTTATTCTGTGGGTTTTTTTTTTTTTTTTCTTTCCTTTATTCTGCATTTCCTCCTATTATCACGATGACTATCCTTCAGGCATGTTGTTTGGCCCTAGGTCACACACAATAGCATTCCCTTTATTTTGTAGTTAAGGACACAATCTCATGTGGCATCTCCCATAGATATAGAATCACAGAATGGAAGGGTTGGAAAGGACCTCCAAAGGTCATATAGTCCAATCCCCTCTACAATAAGCAGGGGCATCCTCAACTAGATCAGGTTGACCTGACTCTTCTCAAGCCTCACTCTCAACATCAGTTTCAACACCCAGCCTGACAGGGTGCTGGGCCATCTCATTTAATCTATACTCCTAGGCTGAAAGGTTGGACTAGAATGATCCTCGAGTTCCCTTCCAACCTGGTATTCTATGAATCTCCTGGGATGGGACCTCAACTACCTCCCTGGGCAATCTGTTCCAGTGTTCCACTATCCTCATGGTAAAGAGCAAATCTACTCTTCCCTAGTTTGAAACCATTGCCTCTTGTCCTATCACTACAGGCCTTTGTAAACAGTCTCTCTCCATCCTTCCAGAACCTGAAAAGGGCCTACAAGGTGGTCATTACTAGGTCTCCCCAGAGACTTCTCTTCTCCAAGCTGAACAACAACCCCAGCTCCCTCAGCCTGTGTTTTCATAGAAGAGATGTTCCAACCCCCTGATCATTTTCATGGCCCTCCTCTAGACCTGCTCCATCCGTGCATTAGGAAAGGCAAGATAAATTCAACCGTCTGAGAGAAGCCTCCACAAAGTGCTGGCAGCAGCCACGACACCCAGGCCTTCTCTTACCTTAATCCTGCCAGAACAGCTCCAGCAAAACCCTCTGGGGCAAGCCAGCATGCTCCAGGCCAGCAACATTGGCTCCAGAGACACTGCAAGATTGTGTGAGGGGAAAAGGTCTTAAAATCCACTTTTACAAACCACCCAAAGCAGCAGAACTACCCAGAACTGGTTAGCAGAACAGCAGCATGTTCATTAATTTATTTCTAGTGGCCTATGCAACCAAGTTCCAACTCAAGATTTTATTGTTTATGGGCACAACATGTTCATTTTATGGGAACAGACCTGCTCTGTGCTGAAGGACTTCCTGCAAGCAACTGTGGTGTTAATTTAGAAGATGGCATTCTTCCCAAACAGTCATTATTAAACCAATAACCCTACATTACCTCCAGCATCAAGGGGCAACGTGCTGTTGGAGGCAAGATAGAACAAAGGTCCTGGCTGTAGTAACTGCAAAAGAGCTTAGGGGCTGTTCTCTTCAGAGAGAGGAGAGAGATGCAGCCTGGCCAAACTCCAGTGCATGTGGTTTTAAAGAGCCTCACTTGAGTTGTATTGTGTTGATGAGCATTAAGGAGCTGCCACTTCTGCACCCATGCCTGGCTGAGCCACAGGAACTATTTTCAGCATCTCTCTGCCAGAAATGACATCTCTCGTGACTTTTATCATGGAAGGGGTTCATGGTTGTAATCAGCTTGGAAAATTCGTTTCTGAGCTTAGTTCTAAAGCCTCATCTTCACTAAAGAAACAACTGCACTCAATAAAGAGTTTTCCCTCCCTTTAGCAGCATGAGGAATAATTTGCTGCCCTGGGTAATTGGTCACAGCATAAGCCTGCAGGGTTTTGTAACATCAATGTTTGATGCTTTTGGTTTAAGTGCTGAACATGCTGTACAAGCACAAGTGGACAGCCTGAATTGGGAGCTCTTTTCTAGTGCTGTAATTGCCAATCATTTTGGAAGCCCTGCATGCCAAGCAGTAGTTCATACAGCAATTTTATCAATTCAGTGGGAGACAAGGGGTTAATGTTAAGAACACTACAGAACTTGTCTCAATTCTTTTAAGGATCACCTTGCAGGTTCTAAAGCAATCTTGCTCAAGAAAAGTTTTATTTAAATACCTTCACAAAATGTCTTTCTGAACAAACGGACCACGCTGGCTTTGCAAGGGCAAGGATGCTAACCAGGAGCTTAAGATGAGGCAGCCTATCCATAAATGCACTGCACCATGGTCATGGACAGCCTTGCCATCACTACAGGATGCAACTTTATGCACTGTATCTGTAACTAAATCAATGATAGTTTGGGATGCAGTGTCCCTGCAGAAATCAGTCTGTAGTTCTTCAAGCAAATAGATGAATACAATTCTAATCAGTTGGCTTGGCTGAAACAGTGCATCAGCAGTTGCTATCTGGCAAAGGTTCCAGTTGTGTTTCTTCAGAGAGGAAGATGATTAAGGAAACAGCTTGCCTAAAGAGGCTGGAATCTCCCATCACTGTGTAACCCATTCCTACATCTTGCCAAACATCCAGCAAGAATGAATTAGAACCTATTCTGTGCATGAGGCAGGGTGGCAGACTTAAAGACATCTTGAAATATGTTCTAGTCCTGGCTGTGATAGTTCACAGTTCTGGAATCACACATTACAAACGCATTGATAGGGCTCTGCCATGCAGCAAATTATGAGAGTGCCTGTGCCTCTTGAATCTTTCTACATGACCTCATTTCCACAGGATTTGTGTTTTTTGTAATCATTCATGCATTTTATCTCCATTAAAGAAGCCCCAGCTTATAGGCAGGGAATTTAAATCTTTTTAATGTCCTTTTTCCTAGGTGAGGTGATGCCAAAACCAAAGTAGCCTCAAATTACAGTTTTTAGCCTCCCTCCTTGCTCCATGTTATGTTCATGACTAGTTGCAGAGGCAATGATCCCATCACACTGGACAACAGCAGCCCAGATAAACTACCCCTCAGGCCACTGTCACTGTGCACTATGGCTCTGCTATCAAGACAGGTGTGCCTCAGCATATTCAAGACTTTTGTTCTAATCTTTAGTACCCTCACAGGCTCACATCCCACAGCCGTGACAGAAGTATCATTTTTTCATGTTCACAACAAGTTGCAGAGAAGAGTTCTACCTGGGACTATCAGGTTGCTGAACAGTAACTTGTCTTGAGAACAAAGAAGCCTGAAAGCTAAAATCTGCTCCCACAAGAAATCAGAATGACAGTCAACACCACAGCTGTAGTAGCACCTCATTTGTTTATCTTGACTAAGTAAAGGAATCTCAGTCTAGCCCATTGCCTTTACATAACTGCACACCACTATTTCTGTGACCATCCATAAAAACAATGTAAAAAACCCCAAACTATTTCTGTAAGTTTTTATTTTTATTTAAAAGACAAGCCCATGACTTAGACTGTCTAAGCTTCCCTGCTTGCTCCCAGAGAGGGCAACTCAGGACTGCCAAGCCATTTATTTAGTAGCAGAGAGCATTTCATGAGTGTCAGCATAGTCCCTTACACCTAGAGGCCTGATTTCAGCTCAGAACATCCATAGCTCTGTTTGCATCAAAGGAAGTATCTTTCAAGAAGACAATTTGTTAGGAAACTGAAGGATCTTCATAGTGTTACAGTAGAAGGAGCAATCTCCTACTTCCTTTCATTTGAATGAACATACTGATTTTTCTTTAAGGGATATATATATATATATATATATATATATATATATATTTGGCTGATGTGGTTTCACAGAAAAAAAAAATATATATATTTTATATATTATATATATATATAATATATATATATATATATATAATATATAATATATATATATTTTCTGTGAAACCACATCAGCCAAATAAAAAGAGTCATAAGTCATTTAGATTATGTATATGAAAAAAATCTACCCTGAAGTACTGTATTCTAGTTAGAAAACGTATTTATAGGATGTAGTCGTATTTATAGGATGTAGCAGGAGCAGCAACTCATACCTCTTCCTTCTTAGATTATGGGTTGAATAAGTTTAGCATAAGTTACTCAAAATCACTATGCAAACACACATTTGCACCATTTAAAAAAAAGAAAGATTAGAGGAAGATATAAACATCTTATTTATTAAATCAAATAGAAATGCAAAATATATTTCACATGCCTTACACAGAAAAGAGATGACCTTGGAAGAAATTAAAGCAAGACTGTGTCAGTCGACACAGGAAATAGGAACATTATGAACAGTCACAAAGAAGAGGAAGGACTGGGGGGAGGTGGCATGGGGCTGATGGGCATTTCCACCCTACTGTAAGAAAGCTCTTCTAAAAACAATCAAGTTTATGCTGAGCAAGCATCACAAGTCTGAAATTAACTTCAACACATACTTATTTTGGAGAAGTTGTCTAAAGAAGTACAACTGGCTAATAAATAGTCAAAACAGTGGTCTAAATTATGTATACCATACTCATATGAAGCAGACATGGGTTTATTTTTGAACATCAGTGGGGACAGTAACACCAAAAACTAGAAGCTTTTAAAAGATGGATCAATCCACAGTAGCATTCTGTGCGACTCTGCTATTAAACTAGGACAAAAAGATGAAAAAACCCCTATTTTTCTAGATACTTTAATTACTTTGTCATCTTCCACTCTTCCTCCCTCCTACACACAACTTCCTGGAAGTTGAAATGACACTCAACAGCAAATACAAAGCATACATCAATATTCCACAGTTCTTCTAAAGAGTCAATAGTCCAGCAATTGTAAAGTGATCTATGTGCAAAAAACAAACATATGAGTTTCTTATTAAAAAAAAAATATTAAAAAATAGTAATCCACTGCAGCCTTAACTTCTACTTAAAAAATTTTCTGAGGAGTAGCACTACATTTCCCAGTGGAGGACACATCAGTAACTGCAAGCATTCTCCCAAACCTGTGATTTGCTCTTGCAGGACTGTCAACATCCTGAGTTTACTACCTGCTGGCAAGTAGGAAACACTGTATCCTCAACAGATGTGGGAAAACCACTGTTCATAAACTGGTCTTCTGATATACATAAACTTGCCACGCAGGTATGTACTCAGAGACTGCTACCTACAGCTGAGAACAGTCCTCCCAGCACGACTAACAGTGAATGATTAACGATAAAAATGCGCGAGATTCCGAAGAGCAGTATTTGAAATGTTCCCGACTGCTCAATGCCCCTAGGTTTAAACTATCCCATCATGAATAGTGGTGTAAGTCAGGGCAGCTCTGGTGAAGTTACAGTAGAAATCACTGTGCATGAGGATTTCTGTGTGAGAACAACAGTCCCTTGAACTACAGACTAGTTCAGTCCTGACTGCACTACAATAGGGAATTGTGTTTAAACCATGAGTAATCATGTAATCATCTCCCAGCATAGTACTTCTTTTCTGCACACATGGAATGTAAATGGCCAAGATTTACAACTGATGATACTGCAGATTTAATGGATTATATTTCTTTAATAGTTCTGGCAATGCAAACTCAGTTAAAAAAAACCACCACCAGCGAAAAAAAAAAAATAAGGGGGGGGGAATCCCATGCTTACTGCTATCTGCTTTTTACTTTATTTGATAACTTCTCTGGCACACAGTTAGGGTTTTCTAACAGTGCGTAAGTATTCAAAAACATCAAACTACTTGGGGGCTGGGGCAGGGGAAGAAGAGTGGTTCTATGATTAAAGTCCAGGTGTGGAAGACACCACAAGAGGTGATAAAGCTAAATGCTGTTTGGGTAAATCGTACCTCTTATGTCTCTGTCATTAGTCCAGTAAATGGAGCAGATGCACCACTTCTTAAGCAAGGGCTGTGAAATAATACAATCATCAACTCATAAAATGCCTTAAAATTTCCCAGATGAAAACTCAGAAGAGGGGCAAAACATGAGCAGTAAAGTCACTTGGTGTTTAATGGCTTTCGAAGTCACCTTGCAAAACAGCTCAACACTATCCCCAACCAGAAAGCCAAGTGCCAGTATTCTCCCTTTTACCACCCACTGCTGTGTGGGACAGAAGGACATTACAGAAGCTGAGGGGAAGACCAGCTGCAGAAGTGAGACCAGTCTTTGCAGGTGTGAAGGAATAGCACACTAAACCACAGGAGGAACCTCATCCAACAACATGAGGCCTTGAGAATGAGGAATGAAGGCAAACATACTTGGCCTGATGCAAACCACATACCTTAATGCAGGACAATGGTGGTTCTGGTGCAATTCAAAAGCACAGCCAAACTGGTTTCGTTTGCAGAGAATGGCTAAACGATAACAACACACATTGCCATGTGTTCCAAGTGCTGTTAGAACCATACCACATACAATGTTTGTCCTTGTTTTCCAGCCCCCCATAATGCACTAAAGTAAATCCAGACCTTAAGGAATAACTTGCATAGTAAGAAAAGGTCAATTTAATCATTTACTTTAAGCAGGCAAGCAAATTTGTAAACATTCAAAAGCGGCAGCATCCAAGTTACAAACAATTTAAGGAAAAAAGAATTGAGATTATTAAGGTTCTTTATCCTTTCAAAAATTTTGGAAATAATCTTTTAAAACACTGCAAACATTGAACACTCAGTTACACCTCTTCTAATCCTGCTAGTAGTCCTGCCTCCCAAGGAATTTTGCTTTCTAAAATGCATGGTCGTAACAACCGCCACGCTTCTCAGCATTTGCCATTTGGAAGTCAGCTACCAAGCATTTCACCTCAGCCTAAATCCCATTAGCAAAAGGAATGCTTGTGTCTTGATTCAACATCTCCTTAACTTTTGAGGGCAAAGTGTCAAAAAGATGATCTTCCACCACGAGCCCGCTTTTCCTGAGAAGCTGACACTGCCCCAGAGTGGCTGGCAGATATTCCAAGCAGTTTCCCTTCAGTTCCAGATGAGTCAGCTGCAACAGTTGACTAACTTTATCTGGGATTGAGGTAATACAGTTTTGTCCCAGACACAAAGTCCTCAATTTAACACATTTAAACAACTGTTTTGGCAAAGTGTCGATTTTGTTTCCTGTGATGTAGAAATGCTGCAGATTTTGAAGCAAACCTATTTCTGCTGGAATCAATGCAATTGAGTTGTAGCTTACATCTAAACACCTAAGTTTTTGTAAACTGAACACTGCAGCTGGTAAGGATTCGAGTTTGTTATTGGAGAGATAAAGAGACTCTAAATTCCTTATGTGAGTAATGGAGGAAGGAATGTTAACTATTTTATTGTGCCACAGCTTTAAACAAGTCAATCTTTTTAAGTGCTGGAAACTAATGATTTCTTCAATTGTGCGTATGCTATTTGACTTTAAATCCAGTTCCTGCAAGTTAGAGAGGCTGAAAATGGCATGGGGGATTCTCTCCAGTTCACAGTTCTGCAGTTCCAACTCTGCAACATTAGTCATCTTCTTAAGGCTATTGAGTACCACGAGCTTAGTGCCGTCATTCAGAATGACTAGCTTTGTCAGATGTGGTGCCACATCTGTGATATTGGGGGGAATTTTGGTCAAATTGCTCTTCACATAGAGAATTTTAAGGTGTCTCAACTCTCTGAGAGATTCAAGCCCTATCATTTTATTGTTTTCAGAGTTCAAGTTGCCTATCAAGTACAATTCACGGAGGTTTTTGAGCAAATACACCCATGCGGGAATTTCTGCAACATCTGTGAATTTTACATGAAGGCATCTCAAGTGGTCCCGGAGGAAGCTGAAGGCAGTCTGCTCGACCTTTGCAGGGCAGTGGCACAGATGAAGCTCCTGAAGATTGGTCATCTGAGAAATTTTTGCCGGTATCTTTGCTTCGGGAATCAGCTCGAGCTTCAAAACATCCAGATCCGTCAGGTCGAACACTGCATCGGGGACCCCCGACAGCATGAAGAGATGCAACTCCTGTTTGTCTTGGGCATTGCGGGAAACGTGCTGCCGCAGCTTTTCAAAAGTCCATTCGTGGTTTAAACTGATCTCCCGGAGTTTGTTCTCACTCACCTCTGACAAAAAGACACCGAATCGCTTAGAATACAGCTGGTCGTACTGATCTACCATATGCAAGAGAAACGCAAAATCGTTTTTGACGTCAGGAATATCGCTGAAGCTACTCTCTTCTCTGACCTTTTCAAAGGAATATTCTTTCAAAGGTATTCGGAACAGCCAGAAGAGCGTGTAGAGACAGATAAAACCATAGACACAAATGAGGGAAATATAGCTAATAAGCAACTTCTTCAACATGTAAGCCATGTTGTGCGTACATTCAAACTGTGTGTAGCCGATCAAGTGCTCCACTTTCGGATTGCAGATGTGTTCAAAGCTAATAGTGTTGACAAAGTTTGCAGTATAGCAGAGAATAAATATGAACTTGACAGTCTTGATGATGGTCTGGCCAACATAGAGCTTGTAGATCAGATCACTGTCTTCCACGTGAGCACGGAACTTGCGGACTTTCTCGAACAGCGCTTTGGCTTGCTCTCCATCTTTCTTATCTAAAATAGTGACACTGGGAACCTCAATCATTGGCTTATCAGCTGAAAATTTGAAGCCAGACTTTGTTATCATGGGAGTGTTGGCACTTGGGCTTCCTTCATCGCTGCTAGTGGAGACATACTTGGACAGGGACTGGGCACCAGTTAACCTCTGTTTGTTCTCCTCCGAATCTTCACATGCCGTTTCAGACAATGCTTTTGTAGTCCATGGGGACTCAAAGCACTTCCCTAATATAGACACAAAATGCTCAATTTTTGAGCAAGTCTTGGGATACTTGAACCAAAAATTGCTACTGACTATTAAAATGATAGTATGGATGAGAACCAGATAGGGAAAATACTTTGAATACCAAGGAAGAGCCAAATGGTAGCACATCTGATTAATAAATACATATTGCTGAAAATCCAAATTTGTTTTACGGCCTGAAGAATCTTTCTGCTCCTTCTTCAGCTCCTGGCCTGACTCAGGAGGTTGAGACTGATCAGAGGCAGGTCTGCTCAGAGGTATGTCAGGTGTTACAGTAGGTGCACTTTCAAAGGAAACCGTTCTCGTTGACATGTCTTCTCCTTGACCAGTGGTTGTTTCGACAGTGGTGAAGTCAGCCTTCCCTGACATGCCAGGTTGTGCTTTTGAATTTACAGTAGACTGCAAAACGGGCAAGCAGACCACCTGGTCTTTGGTCAGCTGCATGGTTCCAGCAAAAATGGCAACCATTAACATAACAACAGCTAGATAATCCATAAACACATCCCACCATGGTTTCAAGATACGATAGGTTGGCTGGATGTCATTGAGCGATGCAACTTCTGCAAGGGTGAACATTCCTACAAGAAAACAAAGACAAAAATCAGTATTGCTGATCAGTGAGCAGGTTATTCTCCTATTTAACAGCAATCACACCACAACATACAGATCCTCAGAAGGTTCCAGCTTTCATTGTTTTGTTGCCTGTCACAGACTGTCCATCATTCCATTCAATGTTTTTTGCTCAAAGGATATATACTTCAGCATTACTTCAGCATGAAAACAGAAGTCCTCTCATTTCAGTACACATGATATTTACAAATATTTGCCACTTCACAATACAAGCCCTAAAGGCCTGCTCTGGGCAGCTGAAATATTTGAAAGACAAAGTGCTGTTGCTGATATGTATTAATAACAGGAATAATTGATCACACAAAATCAATTCTGTCATAATGATTGCTTGAGTCTGAATGTGTGAAATCCATTTTTTTTTTTTAACAAAACAGCCATTTTTTTTTAATATGCTTTGCACCATGCTTGTAACTTGCACAGCACATTTTAGATCTCTCATTGCATTATGAGCAAGGTCTCTCATTTGTTTTCATCTAACAACAGTCAATATCTCCCACTCCTTGCTACTGAGCTTCCACATTGCTTACCAGATCGATTGGGTCCTTTCCCTCAAGTACCACTGCACAAGTCAAAGTCTTGCAGTTACAATGTGAATATTTGCCACAATTTTTTTTAAACATACCTGGATTCTTTACAGTAAGAAACAGTTATCACTTACTCATTGGACCAAATGATACTGTACACATTTTTTTAAATGAAGAAATAATCCTCTCTCAGAAAAATCCAACCCAGATAATAAAGACAAAGCACCCATAACTCTTTCATAATATAATGGGGACTTTTTTTTCATGACTGTCCTCACAGGTTGTGAGTGTAAAAATCCGTTTTTTCTGGGCCAGGAGAAGGTTGAAAGCCTTTCACTTTAAATTAAACATATGCACTGTGGGACAAAGTAGCAAAGTGATGATGCGAGACTCCAAACCTCTTTGGAGCTTTAAAGAGCTTGCTTTGCTTTTTGTTTTGACAAAAATCAAGAACTCAACTTATCTTTTTTAAAAATAAGCTTCCTGTGCAAGGAGGATGTGGTAAAAATCATCATTTTAACTGATGAACTTGTGACCCAAATTTGCCATTTCTGAAGTAAAATATGCAGCTTGTGTGCACACAGAGTAGGGAAAGAGGCAGGATATACATTATCACAGTCTGGCTCCCCTTGATTCAGAGAAGAACAGCTTAGCAGAGCACAAGGAGATCAAAACAGATGGTATAAAGACACATCAGATGTATTAACTTGTAACATACCAGTTAGTATAGAACTGCACCTTGCAAACTGTAAGGGACAATGAACAGATAACATGATAATTATTTCTAGCCCACGTTTTTCCTACGAAAACAGATGTTTTGGCAGCATTCAAATATCAGCCTCTGTCTACATGGACAAAGACATGTATTAGCCCCTCTCCTTCCTCACACCAACCCAAGCAACTCCCATGATCTCAGTCTGTGGGAAACACCAGTGGTCACTGTTACAGAGATTGGCACAGAGCTCGTCAAAGTGTCTCCTTCACCACAAGGAGGAATACAGCCCCTGGCCTCCCACACACCAGCTTTTACCAGTTCTGCATACCCAGCCAGCATTTGGTGAAGGCAGCCAGACAGGAGAGGGTTTTATCTCACTGCAGCACTCATCTCAGTTGCTGCTCTTGGCACAACTGCCAAAATGCAAAAGTTACAGCTCAGTTTCCCCGAGAATGGACATAAAGAACTTCCAGCTCTTTCTTTATTTTCCAGTGGGCAAATGAATGTCAAACAGTCATCTCTTATTAGAAACACAAGTTTGTTGGGCTGTTAGATTTCTCCTAGCTCCACAAGAGCTTCGTCCCAGCAGCACGGTTCCTGAGCTTCACTCCGTGTACCTCCCCAGGGCTGTAGTTGCTACAAGGAAATGCTGAAGGATACAGACCAGTAACACACCCCACAGCTATCAAAGCCTCACAGTGCTTTACTTCAAGTTAGCTACTAACTCCCCTTTTCTTTAATGTCTCCCAGTGCTTACCTAGATTGAGTCACTGCATGACTGCTTGCCCTAGAATTGCTACCTTTGACATTTAAATAACAATCGTATGCAAAACAATAGCATTAGTCATGTGTACTCATGAGAATAGATAGATTTAAAAGGACCCTCCTTACTCCCAAGGCACAAGTGCCACCTGCCCAGGACAAGAGAACCACAAAACAGCAACAGAGGTGTCAGGATTTGTTCCTGCATGGATTTTTCTTTCTTGGAAGCTGTGTGGAAATGATTCTCTTGCAGATCTCCAGACAATTTTCACTGTGGTCTTGATTACCTTGGCAGCCACAGGAACTTCTCAGTCACAATGTTAATAGTTCAGCAGAAGAGCACAGCCAAATGCTTAGCAAGGACAAATCATGCACAATTAGTAAAGCCATGCCTCTGCACATATTGCTGGGCACTCTGCAAGGAGAAGGCAAGCAAGCAGGAGGAGGAAGGAGATGAATGCTGTAAGAACATGGAGAGCTGCTACTGCTTGTGCCTCTGGGGCTAGTCTTTCCCTCCACTCTGCACTAATTAATCACTATACTAATCATGGTAAGTTAATTCATCGTGGTTTGGGGTGCAACATGTAGATTTCCTTGCACAGAATGAAGGTGATTTTTTTTATTTTTAAATTACTAGTTCTGTAAGAACACATGACCAATGCACTGAAACCCTGCACTGCAGATGGGGCTGCTCTAAGCACCTGAAATAATGGGAAAGAAATGAGAGCACAAAATGGTTCAGATAGACATGATAATAAAAGCCAAAGCTAAAACTCACTTCTACCAGACCTCTGTCTTGCCCACATGCCAAATGATTTACAAAAAGGTTAGGAGACACAACAGCCTGTGTAATCATCTTTGTGAGGCTGTAGGCAGCATAGTGTAATAGGAGCTTTACAGTGAGAAGCACCACAGTCAATGCTCTGAACATGTCTTTTCTTTCAAGTTACTGATACTCACAGAGAGCTGCTGTTTTCAGAGATTAGCAGTTATAAAACAAAAAAATCCCCTCTGTGGCACTGCTGTCTAACACTGCCTCTCATGGAAAAAAAAGAAGCAGACCTTTTTCTGGGTAGCAAAAAAATCAATTTCAGGAGCTGAGAATATGTCATTGCAGTTATTTAAATGCTTTAACAACAAAAAAAAAAATTGAAAACTATAAACCTATATGCAGTATAAAACAAATTCTGACTGACAGAATGCAAATAAATTTGATATTTTCTCTCTTAAGTGCATCGTTATATGTGGTGGTGTTTGATTCTACTGAAGTTGACATTTTTGCAGGTACTAGGAAATCAAACTATTAAAAGGTACTCAGAATAAGAAGTCTCCTACAGTATTGTAATGTTTTGGGTTTTTTTTTAATCCCACAGTTAAATTTCAACTATAAAACTTTTAAAACCTGTTTTACAGCCTACTGTCCAGACCATTCCTTGGGAGTAGGTAGACAGCATTTCACCACTAATTTTCACCTTCTTGTAAAGGTGCCAGATTGGGGATGGGGGTTCATAAGCTACAGTGATAATAAAACCCACCAGCCTGTGCCTGGCAGGCAGAGCCTGCAACTCCCTGCAATAGGTACTCTTCACTCAAGAACCATGCATGCTCTGTTCACAATCCAGAAGTTAAAAAAAAAAAAGAAAAAAAAGAAAAAAGTCTGTAAGCAGGTAGCTCAAGATGGAGAACAAAGTACTCTGCAGATGAAAAGCCAGAATGTAGAAAACTGGTTCTTGAAGAGAAAAATTTTTAATTCTCGATACAGAATTTCAAGACACAGTCTCCTTTTTAAAATACTGTATTTCAGTTTAGTTTTAATAAGCACAGATTTTAACTCTGTAATATTGCAGTATGATCTGTAGGGCTAGACAGCTACACAAAATGAGGAAGATCTTCAATTTCAACAAATAATCATTTTTCCTCCCACACCCATTGTCTCCAGTTATGTAACTTGGATGACACTTTGGCATGACATTGACCTCTTCCAGCTCCATCTATGACCTCTAGCTATCTACTGGGTGCATTCTCTCTCCTGGAGGAAAAAGAACAGTTGCATTTGTTTAAGCTAAAGAATTTCCTAAAGCACAACTCTTTCTTGCAACTAAAGAAAAACTTAAAAGTTCTGAAAGCAGCATAGTACTACGTCCCTTTTACTTGTTAATGTGATATGGAACTCTAGAACTAAAACCACTTTGTTTTGCAGTGAAAATGGAATAAAAACACTGACAATACAGTTCTAAGTTAGAGGCCCATATTAAATCAGCAAGGGTAACAACTAACTTAATAAATCATAATTTCTACCCAATTATAATCCTTTCATTGAAAAAAAGCTGTAACAGAAAAAACTCAGAATGTGATTAACCTGCTGACATTAACCTGCTGATTTTTTTCTGACATATTTCAGAGTATAAGTGCTGCAATACAAAGTAGATATACTGTTGTTTTGTTTTGTTTTTTTCCCTAAGAAACTGTTCTAGCTTAAATACAGAAGTTAGAGGAAAAGGAAGAAGTAGGTTGCTATGTCACTAATGTTTATTTTCATCCTTCTTCTTCCTGTACTTAGTGATAAAAATTTCATCCATCTGCCCCCTATAATTCACTGGCACTCCTGCTTTAAAAGCATATTCAAACTTCAAGCAAATCCAAAGTTAGAACAAACAAATAGAATTGTAACACATGAACCCCTCATTTTACTTTCAGGTTCCCAAGGCTCTGAACAAGCCTACTTTGTTTCAGGAAACAAAAAGATTCTTGAATTAACCTTGTACTGCAACTGGTCAAGAATTTCCTAAAGAAAAAAAAAAAAAAACACAACCATTTCTAGCTGAAAAGAAAAAGTGCTACCATGAACAAAATTGTTTTCTCCCTTCCCACAGGAAATCAGGGAGAAGAAAAGTTTTCCCATAGCTAAAAGGCCTTGCTAGCTTGCTTTTGATCAAGAGACCATAGGTTTGAATTTATTTCCGCTGTATATTTTACTCTCTCTTTCCACCAACTATTTCTACTTCCTTTGTTTTTCTATTGCCATAATATCCTATTAAGGCAGGCAATTAGACCTTAATGTGATAAGAATGGATTATGAGATCCCTCTTAGCCAGGAGCTGAGAATATCAATTGTTTCACAGACAATCTGCAAAGATCATCTCTTATTTTTTTTCCTTCTCCTTCCCCACAGAACAAAGCAGCAGCCCATTTCAAAGACAGAAGTTAACTCTTTGCTGCTTTATTCTACAGGGGATTACTAATTACAAAACCAGTTTTTGGTACAATTGTGACTGCAGCTTCTCCTCTCAAGCATTGTGCAAATCAAATCCCCAAATTCAGCTAAGCATAGATTTTCATGTTGAATGCCCCTATTGCCTGAAAACCCAGGAAACATTTCCCAATAAAACACATCACAGGTATTTTTATAGTGCTTCTCTATATGTTTTGTTACTTCTTCAGCAACAGAAGGTATCAGCAGAACATTAACACCAAATACTTTCCGATTAGTGCTTTTGTTTCAGGAGGATCAGAAACAGATTTAACCTAAAACAACCTGCATAGAAACAGATTTCTG
This sequence comes from Indicator indicator, assembly GCF_027791375.1. Lineage (NCBI taxonomy): Eukaryota > Metazoa > Chordata > Aves > Piciformes > Indicatoridae > Indicator > Indicator indicator. The sequence goes on along the minus strand of NC_072019.1, from coordinate 11,573,224 downwards.
TTATTTTTTTCTTTCCACCAAACTAGAATAATAAGTTCCTGTTTGCTATTTCTTCCCTAAACATCTAATAGCAACCAAATCTACCTCTGTTTATAGATCGATCTGCAAGATCTGGGTTCATTTTTGTTTGGCTACCTCTTGACCAAACAAATTGTTATTTGTTTGGCCTATTTGATGTTCCAGGCTAAATGCAAAATTCTATGGGATGAGATATTTAACTGCATGATTTGACTTTCTTACAATTAATTGCATATCATTCTGAAGGTAGTATTTTAGAGATAGCGTACCACAAAATCTTAGTGTAATGGATGGTAACTGAGTAAGGAGAAAGCAAAACACACAAGGCTGAAAGGTTTCCTAAAGAGAAAAATGCCAACTAAGGAACAAGAGTTCTACAATAGCTTTCAATAACTAAACTTCATCATATAAACAAATATGAGAAAACATGATGCTGTTATTTGATAACAAGGAGGGTTAATTAGCACCCCTCACACACTTGTAATTTGAGAGACAAACAAACAAAACCCAACCCCCCAGAACTAGCCCATATTCCCATCTCACCCCATCCCACTGCCCAAATTGCACAGTTGTAATTTGTTATTTCCCTTCAAGGGAAAACAATCTCTGATATAGAATGTAAATAAATTCCCCAACTAAGGTATCATCTTTATGAACACACAGTAATTTAGCAAAAAAAAAAAAATTATCAAAATCCAATTTCTCTCAGACTGCATGCAGAAGTATTAAGTTTCAGTAAGCCAGCGACAAAAATAAGATTCTTGCTTTATATAATCAACCTAAAATTAGTACTCATTTACAAAAATTAAATATATAAAACCCTTTTTTGTTTTCTAAAATCTTAATTCTGCCCTTCAAAACTGGGCTTTTCTAGGCTGTGTAAAACCATAACCTACTTTTAGATGCAGCTATTAAAGTGTTTATACTGAATTTTCCTTGTTTACCAGCTCTTTGAAGGTCTAGAACTATACACCACTCCTACACAGATGGTTTTGTAAATCAATGCGATATTTAAAAAGCACTATTAGTGGCATTAATTTCTCTAACAATAAACTCTTGACTCATACTTCATTCTTGCCTCACTGTAAATGACTGGAGTGGTCTGTTTTAGGATGACTTTTGAAATAGGAGCCAAATGTACTTCTTACTAGCTCTCAATAGAACCCTAAGATTTTTAGCACAATTAACTCTCCAGTGACCACATGTGAGGTGTGTTCAGAACTCAGAAAATTAGAAACTTCCCATTTTTGCCTGCTGCAGTACTCAAGCTCTTACAAAAGTGCTGCTTTGACCAAAAGTATAAACTTCAGGTTTTATTCACATTTATCCCCAGGCTTCAGATTTCAGTGCAGGAGGGTCAGTATCTTTTAGAATATGACTTTTCAGTTTGTGACCTTGAAAAGCTTGGAGAGATCCTAATGCTGAATGTTCAGGAAAACTGCTCCATCCTTACTTTGCACATGCTAGTAGCATCAGAGACCATTAAGGGCATGAAAGATGGGAGAAGGAAAGAGTGGAGAGTGGCCCTTGAGCATCCCTCTGCATGGGTCTCTGCAGCTGACAGAGCTCAGTATTCTAATTATCTGTGTTACAGTTCATGTCAGTTAACCACATGTTATTTTAGTTATAAAACAAGCTACCAAGCAAGGCAACAGGCAAGAAATTGAGAGATGACTAATGAGGCTAGATCCCAGCAAGGGTAAATACTGAACTTAAGTTTTTGTATCTGTAACAGTCCATGAGCGCACTGACATTTGACAGGCAATTTCTCTTGGGAAGAACATGAATAGTCCAACTGCCTAAATCCTACAGCAGAAAAACAAGAACTTTGCAGACAAAGAACATACCTTGGCATAGCTCAGAAGGTGCACAGCAAACCTTACATTGCTGTTACAACTGTCATTATTTACACAATACTGTTTCACCCTTCTTTTATCCAAGGCAGCACATCACCACTGATGGCTAAGGCTGAGAATCCAGATTTCCAACAGCATTTTCTGTTTTAGCTAGCCAGACTGGGGCAAAAACAGTGAGCCAGCACTTTGTATCTCATTTCACAATTTCCTCATCATGTCAAAATTAACGAGCCTAACTTGTGTGTGCAAAACCCTCAGTTTAACACCAAGTTCTTATATTCAAGTACAAACACAGCTGAAAGTTACTGCAGTTGATTTAACCTGTGCCTACATGGACAAACACACCATGCAATTAAAAGTTACAGCATCCAGCAAGCACCTAACAGCTCTGTGCACTCAAGTGTTAAGCATTTAATCCTTTTGCCATTTCAAAATCTGCTGTTCCCCTATCTTTTAGCCAGTGATGTTTCTGCACTGCTTTCATGTCTGCTATCAGAAGTACAGGAACACATAGTAAACATCTGGCACTTCTACTGACCAGAGTACTTTGGGAATTTAATCAAGATGCAGAAGCAAGCTGCACCAAAATAAAAGCACATCTGGTAACTCTAGTCCCTCGAGGCTGCCTTTTATCACTAAAAAAAACCCAAAACCCAGTGATATGATTTTTTGAAAAAGTAATTATAATAATTAGAAGAGGAAAAGGAAGAAAACTGTAACAAAATTGTATTTCCCTTTTTGTTCTGAAAACAGAACACTTAATGATTTAGACCTTGAGACATTGTTTAAATTTGCTGTTACATAAATAAGTCTACATGGCTATAAAGTTTGTTACATGCAATAGCTTGATCTCAGGTAGAGATGGCATGGAGCAACTCATGCAAGTACTTCAAAAATTACTCATTTCTCATCTACAGTCACAATCTGTCTGATCTTGTTCTGGATTCACTTGCAACTGGAGCAACTTCAAAAGCAGTAAGAAATTGAACTGAGCTGCTAGTTTGATGATTTTAAGCCACAAAAATATAAAGATACAAATCTTATTACAGAATGTATTAGTACCTTTAACTACACATCCTAAGCATACCTAAACGATAGGAAGGAGAGGCTACCAAAGAGAGAAATGTGTTGCTGAAGTTCACGTTGCTGTAGGCTTTAATAGCCCCTCTTAAGGGCAAAATGACCTTTCTACCCTAAATCATGGTACTAAAGTCTAGAAATTAAGTAAACCTAAACTGTATTCCCATCAGAATGGAAGCAGGTTTACTGAGTAACTAAAGTTATTTTCAATAAACACTTTCCTTCTTTTTATTTTTAATGGACATGACAGCACAGGACTTACACTGGAGCACTTACAGCATCCTCATGAAGATCTACAGACAAAAGTAGAAAAAAAGTTCCTTTAACTGAAGAACAATTGTTTCCTGCCTGAGCTGGTTCATCTCTTCAGACAAAAGAGCAAATACAGTGACTCTCACTAGGTTATATATTAAACAAGTTTCATATATAAGATTTACACACATATAAGCTACTGTATTATCAAGTAGCTGCAGTGACACTTCCATTACAACCTTACCTAAGTGATCTAGGAATGGTCACACTCAACATTTCATAAAATAAAACAACAAAAGCAAATTAAACACACACGCAACACCCCACATTACCAAAGAGCACCCAGCAGCACAAGAAGCTACAAGTAAACACTAGCCTCCTACTCACACATCAGAGTTCCTCTCTTTCTGCTAGTATCTATGGCAAAAGCAGTAGGATGGTACAAATGCAGCAGAGAATCTGGATATGAAAAAGCAGACTATTTCCTCCTTTGGTTTACTCACTACGCCAACATAGTGGCTTGACTGGGGGGATAAAAAGGGGCAAATTTACAACTCAACAAATTGGTTGCAGCCTTAGCTTTCAAATACACAGTCTCTTCAACTCTTTAAGGGACAATAGTCAAACTGTGCTCCTACTTAAGTGTCATACACATTATTTTCTTCCCAGGGAGACAGGAGGATTTCTTCACTCAAGCCAAGGTCTAGCTGTAAAGCCATGTCACAGAAACTGCTCGAGGTTAACTGCTATGCTGCCTCCAACACCACCTCTCCCACCACCCTATCTCCCCCCCACCCTGGGTAGTCTCCACACAATGAACAGTTTGCTCCCAGTCCTACCTGCTCTTTATCAAGTGAAGAGGTTGTCTTTGGACATCCTGACAGGAGACAACAATGATGACTTCTCACGAAATTCTGATCAACAGATGAAGGATGACTTATTAATGTTACTGCATTCCTGCTAAGCTTCAAATAGCTGAATCTCCAGTAGTTTCATGCCAGGAAAAATGCCTGCAGCAGAAGCATTTATCCTCAAAGGGATTTAAGTTTACTATATTCCTTTTTCCTCCTCTAAACTTAAGCTGCTTTCTGTAAGAGGTAAGCTATTTACGCAGTCCATCTAGGCCCCTAATTGTTTTGTTCAGGGTGTGTACTTCAATCTCAGTACTGAAGCATAAAAAGGAATTATGCTACAACACATTTTAAGAGGCTGTAATTTTGAAGTTTTGCTGACAAGTTCATACCACCTCCTTGCTTTTTATGCTTTATTTTCTCAAAACCCCATTCAAAATCTTGCCTTAAGAACAGAAAGTTCCAAAAGACTTGCTGTCTTCCCTGAGATTGCAGCTAGCAAACAAGCTTCTAGCTCTGCAAAAAGGTTCAGTAAGGCTCAGTTGTGTTGCTTGCTGCCATTCACCAGCACAAACAGATCCATACAGCCCCCAGTGTGAATATTTCCTGTTGTTAATTTTATATTATGATTTGATCTAGATGCTCCAGCTGGAATTGTAACCTCTGCACTGAGGCCTCTCCAGCAGGGAGCGGGCAGACAACCCTTGCCCCTGCAGGTTTATAATCTAACAGTGATTATTTGTTAGGCAATGACAAGCATGTTTGTGGTTGTAAAATTCAAAGCAAAAAAACGAAACCCATCAGGCTTGCAAAAAAACAAAGAAAATGTGGAATAGCAGCACAATTAGAAGCATAATCAAGCTTATGTTTTTAATGTACTATCTTTGATAAAGCTGATCATGTCCAAATAAATCTATTTACAGTTAAAGCATTACTATATACTTAGCCATACTCCTTCCCACTAGCTTGAGGATGATGCTATTTCAGAAATAAGGCACTAAACATACCAGCTTTTGAAAAACTACCTCTCCAGTAAAACAGACAATGAAGTTTTTGTTCCAGTCAAATCTGGTTTAAAGCACACAATGACACTTTCCAAGTACATTCCCTAACTCAAATAAATTAAATAAAAATATAGAAAGAAGACATTTTACTCAAATCCCATGTATGGACAGATGCCACTCCTGCTCCAGCACTTAACCACCCTGTCTAAATTACTACAGCCTTCCCTAAGCACTAGCAATAATGTTTTTGGCAGCCACCTTCACAGACATGCAGTCATGTACTGTGTCACTGTCTGTCTGACTTTCACAGCCAACTTGCTATCTGCTGGGACGGTCAAATGGGGAAATCAGTTCAGAAGCAGCTTTTCTTGTTCTGCAGGCAGCTTCCCCTTACCCCAGGTGCTCAGCATTCAAACCAGTTTTGGCAAGTTACTGATCACTTAGAGCAGCACAACAGCCTCTTTCCAGCTGCTACAGGAAGAAAAGGAGAATTGCCCTAACTGGAGGAAAACAAAACAACTTTTGTTGTCACCCTTATTTCAAAACACATCCAAACTAGTAATTTTCACACCCTCCAGAAATCCTAGTCAGGTTCCCAGGAACTTCTGTGCAAGCATGGGTAACCAGCAAGGCAAGGTCAGGACAGAGCACTGGGTATCATACTGACTTGGAAGAAGGGTCCTCTCCTAATTCACCTGCCTAACCCTTCTACCAGCATACCCAGATTTAAAAAAAAAAAAAAAAAAAAAAGGAGAAACTGAAAGTCTGAGCTTGTGCAAGTACATCACCACAGATGTCAGTGTCCTGGCTTTCACTGTGCCTTCAACCATAATCCATGGCCTTCTGGAAGAACTGCAGTCTAGCCCTCTTGCTGCCTCACTGTCCTGTGCGGAATACTGGAGACTCAGGACTTGTACTAAAGCAAATGGTTTTGGTTTTTTTTGTTTGGTTGGTTGGGTTTTGTTTGTTTGTTTTAAAAACATTATTTCCAGCAGTATTTCTATAGGCATGTATGATGGACAGAGCACCACCTACTCATATACATGAAGTAGGAACATTTGGAGCAAATCTTAATTTATCCTGTAACAGCACCAGAAAACATCAGTTCTAGTGCAGTGGTGGCAGTGGAAGACAAGATCATTACAGTGCCTCTCTCCCATAGGCAGGCAGAGGCCTCCTCACATTCCTGAATGATCAGGTGGCACAGATCTCTAGAATCTATGATTCTATGATCTATGGGCCTGCAAAGATCCCTCTCTCAGAACAGACTGGTCTGGAGGCAACCTGCAACTATCAAGGGACAGCAGGGATTACTTGAGCCTCTTGGTTTGCATTTCAAACCGTTGGCTCAACAAAAAATGGTCAAAAATTGCCCACGCAATGACCTTCCATACACCAGATCTATTTGTAAGTCTGGCACTAAGTTAACAAGGATCTACTCAAGAATGTTAGGACAACTAGCCAACCACTTTATTTATGAGTTCCTGTTATCTCAACTGCACACTTGGATTACTGCCTGTGCATGTGGGTGTACAGCAACAATATACATATGACTACATTCCCATAAACCATCAGTTAAGAGTCTAGGATTTATCATGGCCAGACCAAAACATGAACAAAACTATCCATTTAATTTATTATCAAGTTTTCTAGTAGCCTGTTTTTGATGAAAAATTCGACTGTCAAATTATACTTCAAGTATGCTTTTTTAAAATAAGAAAAACGTTATCAAGGCCCAGAACTCTAGGATAGATTTTGTTCCCTGCTGGCTAGGCAGCAACTTTAATCTCTAAGTTCCTCAAAGGCTAATGATAAAATCCCTTTCTCTTAGATATAAAGCAATCAAGTTACTTCAGATTAACAAAACTTAATTATATAACTGCTTTAAGCTTTCACTTGTTTTAGTTTCCCAAGAACTGACTTGCTTGAGGAGGCCAAAATGAAGGCTCATTCTCTACTCCTCTCACAAGGCTCAGGACATCCATACACACTATCAACTCACTGTGCAGGACAGGCCTGAAGTGGTGACTTCAAAAAGGCAGGTGATGTGCTGCTTAAGCTGTAAATTTTCCTACATGGATACGACCACATCCACGTTCATAGGGAAGTGACCCTAGATCACAAGGCTTTTGCAGAAATATTGAAGTTGGATCCTTGCTCACCACTCATAGGCAAAGAAGAGATTAATGTTATTTTGGGTTTTAAGCCATGAAAAGGAAAAAAAGCCAGCACAACAATTGTCTGGCAGTCAGACAGACGTTGTCTTTAGGCTTGATATTTCTTTATAGCCTTGCCACAAAATATGGCTAATAGCTTATTGTTGCTGTTAGAAGCAGCAGAGCAATTCTTGGGTTAAAACATTCTTTGTAAAACAGATCATTATAGCAATACTGCTAATGACTCATCAGGGGTGTCCTCTCTCTGTCTCATCATGGCACGCATCAGATACCTCTACCTTTCACAATACTTGCATTGTGTGGTCTGTGTTCCTTGTGTGGTGCACACATATCCCGGACCTTGGTCAGAGTCCCTTCACATTCAAACAAAAAAATAATGTGATTTTTGGACTAAGAGCTAGACTCTGCTAGCACTTGGTATTTACATTGTATGAAAGGTTCAATTTGCTACTCCATATCAAAGCCTTACTACATTAAGCATTGTGTAATCCTGTCTCAAAAAGATTAGGGCCCTGAAATTCCGTTGAATTGCATCATATTTCATACTGTATAACATGGCACAGTGTCTGAGGAAGGCAAAGTTTTGAGTGTGATTAGTCATAGACAAAAGAACCATAAAGTTTATGCTGTGGGCTAAAAAACAGGAATAAACAGCCTTTTATCTTTTACCACAGGAAAAATCACAAAGTAAAGGCACCCTAAAAGAGCTTTGCCAGCATTAGCAGTTGGAATTATTCCTTAATATGTGATTCAATTCTGAAAATTGATTTAACAAAGAAATCATTGAAATACAGAAGTTAGCAGGAAATTTTGCTATTTCCATGTGGGTGTACAATTTACAAATAAAACTTTTTTCCCAGTTCTTTGAACTCTTCCTCGGGAACTGTAGCTGAGGTTTACACATTAATCTGAGAATATCACTTCTTAGTGCTCTGCATAGGCTTACTTGCTGAAGCTGGCCATATTCATTGATACTCACTTTGTCAAATTAAGATAAAGCAAGATAAAGCTTTACTTCCATCCGTGAAGGTAGAAGACACAACTCATTGTATAAGAAAACAAAATAAGTAATCGTGAAGCAGCTTTAAAACAAAAACAATCTCCTATAAAAAATAAAGTACTCATGGAGGTAAAGGCCAACAAGCTTAGACTACAAGATCTCTTTTATAAATAGAGAAATGATGCTGTTATGACTCATTTATTAGGGAATCTTTACTGCCTTCAATTAACAACAATAAAAAACTAAGTTGTGTGACGATAGCATGCTTGAAACTATAGTTACATGAAATTATTTATTATTTCTGAGCTGCTGTTTGTGAATAGCTTCCATTTGAACAGAGATCTGAATAAAGACCCTTATACCCACTCAAAAAGAAAATTTATTAGTAATGAGCAAAAGTATAAGCACATTAACAGAAAATATTCAAACTTCATAGGATAGACTTGCATTTAAACTTCTTAATTAGGAGCTCAACATTTGTATAGTCCAAGGAAAAGGTCAGCAAGGAATAATCTATTAGGTTACGTCATCACAGCCAGCTACTCTACCCTCCCTTTTGAGATAGATATCACAACCAACTACAGGTCTAGTCCTCCAACTCTTAGACAAGGTCCCCCCGACAACTCTAGCACCATCTCACCAACCACCACAGGACTATTTCTTATTCCAGTTTAAGTCACTGCAAACCCACGTGGTATAAAACTAAAAATTACCACAACTATACCAAAAACCAGTACATCCAAAACATAGCAAAGTGGTTGTTTCTCTATAAAAAAACCAAAGTGGCAGCATGTTCCTTGGTAGAAGCCCAAAGAACAAAGAACTTAAAAAACAAGTCTCCATTTTCAAGATGTCTTAAGACTACGAAACTTATTTCACTATTTTCTCTCCCTCAAAGGGCAAAAGCAGCTTCAGTTTCCTCTGTAATCCTGTCTGAGTCTTGGAATTCCTGCAGGCAGACAAGAACACCAAGAGCTATAATATAGCTCACATTGGGCATTAACTGAGCATTTTTAATTCAAGATTTACAGCTGCATTACAACAAAAGCACATTATACAAACGTGTCCTAAGGATCAAGCCATCTTTCTACAGTTACCAAATGATGCAGTCATATTCAGTCATCACAGTCCAGATCAGGCCAGTGACACTAAGACATCACACAGGCGATACAACAACATGTACTGAAAAACTACTGAAAACTCATTTAACAAAATCCATTTAATAAAAACATCCCATGGGATTCTTTTGCCTCAGTGTATCACCCGTTTCAGATTCAGCATTCCAAATATTTAAGCTTTTTCTACAACAAAACAAAACAGAAAATAACTTTTGTTGGAATGACTGCATGCGGGGGAAAATGGAATTCATACAAGAGGCACAAAATATCACACATCACCTGTGCTTCTTGATGCAGCTCTTAAGACCTAATTCATAGCAGATGTGGCTTTCACAACGTATTTTCCTCTGTTCAAAGGTCCAGTATCCTTACTTGATGCTTTGCCAGATTAGTGCTATAATCAAGCCAGACAGCCCAGGGAGGTAGGACTGAGTTGTTTCTTTAAAGCTCTTTCTAAGTCCCCTCACTATTCCCATCTTTGAACCATGAATGGGATGACCATAAAATAACCATCCCCACCTACAAGAACAGAGATGCTAAGACACTTTACTTCTTGCATTTGCTCAAGTTTTAAAACATTTGGATTCATATAGCTCATTAGGACACCCAGATTACACTGCACAAGCTTCCTTGTCCTTGCTCCTTACCATGCTGCCTAGCATGATATGGGCTGCCATTTAAACCAGTACAGATCCTATTCTTGTCTCCATGTTCTTGATGAAAAGGTTCAGTGGAATCTGGCCTTACTTCAATCCTTAAAACAGATTTCTAGAAGCATTCCCATTTGATAATGATTCACCAATGACTAACTTTTGAACATCAGTTAGTTCTTAATTCATTTACTTTTGCAAAAGCACTGACATGTCAGGACAGGAGTCCCAAAGAGGTATGTGTCAAAGTCCTGACTACCTCTGCTGTTGCTGAGAGCATGCTATAGGTTCCACTTGGCAGGAGCTAGGGAGTATAGGGGACTGCAAGGGTTGGACTGTCTCCCTGTCCCGACAACAGATGCCTCTTGAAGACACAGCTTTACCAATATCTCATGCAGGTCTCTCTCAAGCAAAACTCGAGTTCCCAGCAAGTCACCACATTTGCTAAGACATGTTTCCCAAGGTGATGCAGACTGATATTCTGGATAATGTTTTATCAGCTGAATTTTGCATTAACTTTTCCAATCTTTTGATGGGCATCAATGTCAAGCTAGTAGGAACATGGTTCAATTGGTCACCCACCCTTCATTTGTCTTCTCTGGCCTTGTTAATTTTAAGATGCTCAATACCAAGTTAAAACAATCAAGTCATAGTGTGGCTGATTTACATATATCTATTTGTGTAAGGCAATAAATCTGAATACATCTGTTGGAATGGCATTCATGGTATCACATTCTGCACCTTCCTAAATACAGAACAGTATTAACAAATATCTCTACTTTTCTTGCATTTTTTCTTTTTTCCTAACATACTTCAGCTGTAGAAAATATGTGGATTTAATTCTCTAGCTTACTTTCTAACTTCTAATGTGCACTAATTCTCATGCATGCATTTTCCCTTAATTACTGTACTTAGCTTTGAAATGTCTAGATGTGTTCTGAAGCCAGAGGGCCGTTAGTGGAATTGTTGTCTTTTTTTCTTTAAACCAGAATTTAATGTTTTGGGCTATTTACTATCTTCTTATAGAAATCTCTGTTTTCAGTCACATTTTTTTCTTCCTACAATAACATCAAATCCTTTGTGATGACAAACAATGCTCTTTCGAAGCAACAAGTATAATTTCTTTGGGGTTGCTCTCTGTTTGTCCATCCTGCACATAACTGAGTCCCATGGAAACCATCAGCTTCCAGTTGTGTGATACCAAAGTCCACAGTAGGTCTCAGCTGAAGAGCTGAAACAAGAGCTGACCTGCAACTGGCTGAGTTTCCGAGGCACTGAACATGCTTCCACGTTGCAAACAGGATGCTCAGCACCTCAGAAGCAACAGAACAAAACAGAGTGCATAAAGAGAAACAAACCTGTATGTTTATCGATTAGTCAATCTGGACACCTCCAAAACCCAGTAAACAAGAATAACATCTGTTTTATCTCCTCTTCTTCCTTGAGTGTAAAGGTAAGGCATTTACCTAGTCACCAATTCGTGAGTCAGACTGGACTACAAACACGTTCAGGCTCCTCCCCCTCAGCCTGACCCTCAGCCAGGTTAATACCTTCTGCATACTACCAGCCATCTGCTGCTTGTTTGCTGAACAAGGGAAAACAAACTGACCTCAGTTCTACCCGAGTATGGCACAGAAGCTGCAGTGCTCCTCAACAGTCTGAGCAAAGAAAGGCAGTGCAAAGCATACAGTCTGAGTGTAGGCACAACATACCTTACCTGCTCAAGGTAAAAGCACCTATGTTCTACCTGGATTTGCATATGCAGTCAATTGACTTTAGTACAGAATCAGTTTTTAGCCTCCAGGATCAAGTCTTTAACAGGGCAATAAAACTTCATATATTCAAGGGAGAAAACCACAGCATTTGGTTTTGTGATAGCCACAATAGTAGGAAAAGCATTCGGAACCTCCCAGTTTCACAACTTTATTTAAATAAATGCTAACTATTCACACCTCTTAAGTATCTTAAGGGTGGTGGTAGCAGTCTACAGACATAATTCTGCAGTTTAACATACATGGTGGACTTTTCCACAGAATCAGGAGTCCCACATGGCTCTTGAAACACACAGTTGCATGCATTTAGTTAGAATAGAAATTCCCTACGACAATTAGCAAATAGCTGAAAAGAAAATAACCAGGTTCTTGCTGCACATGAGTCAGTGCAGTATTTTGCACAACGAATAATGACTTAAGGAAAAATATGTACACTGATTCAGTCATTTCTCTTCTTATTAAAACAGCAAAATGGAAAGGAAAGTGAAGGAGGGGGGATAAGACTGTAGCAGTACACTAAAAAGCAAAATTGAGAGCCTCACCCATACCTTCCACAACAAAAAGCCCCTAAATTAGGCAGCAAATATTCAAAACCACCAGTCTGCACAGACAGTTCAGTCTGAAGTCTACACTCCCTGTGTCTGGATTCCTCTGTCCCCTCCTCTCAGGCCTAAGGTAAAGATAATTATGCAGGTTGCCCAAAGCCTGCCCATTCAGCTTTTGATAAAGTTCTCTGCTTCATACACTTACCTAGAAAATGGCTTTGTATACAATGTGAAGAATCTCAGCTGGGCTGGAAGTTCAAGATGTGCTGGCAGGGCTTGTACTCCTTAACTTCTTTCACCCTCCTCCCCATCAGTTTAGAAAAATCTCACAAGAAATCAGTAGTTTTACTCACCTAAGTAGCCTGTTTTATTCACTATAAAAGATTAAATACAGGAACTAGAAGTTTCTGCTGAAACTCTCAGTCACCACAGTTAATGACAGCTTTAAGAACCATAAGTGTTTCAAAGGTCTATCACAATGACTAAAATCAGTTCACATTCCTCTCATAATTTCTGATTAAGGTTAGCAGAGTCTGAAAGAGTTGCCTGAATATTAAATTCAGATGACAGCACAGAGTGACTTTAAAATACAAGTGCTATTCCTGACTAGTAACACACATCCCAAATCCTTAAGAACAACCTTCCCATATACTATAATCCACTTTGAGGCTTTGTGTGAATAAGGCACTTTGGATTACTTAAGAGACAAAACCCATGCAAATTAAAAAATTGATTGATTAAACTGCTTGAGACTCTTCAGATGCTCTCATCCAGAATCAGAGTGACTCCCAGTTTTTCTGCTTGATATGTAGGGCAGTTGGGGCACTTCACTTTAAATTTACACCTTCAGCTGACTCAATTTCTCAATGGCATGTGAAGACAAGTCCTTAGCTCCAGAACTAGACAGAGGATTTACTCAGGAGTAACTGTTTGAAATATCTTCCTCAGGAGACAGACAGACAACACATCAGAATGTTGGTTCAACACCAAACCATTTTATAGAAGAATGCAGGAAACCACACAATCAGAAAAGCCTGAGTTCTAGTAAATAAATGTGTAACTATTTGCCAGGTTTGTTTTAGTGAAGCACTTTCCACAGACACCTAGCCTTAGTTTGAGAAACCTCTTATTCTGACACAAATTTCCAAGGCTCCTCTCTATTCCCTCCCTCCCTCTCTGTCCCTACCCTTTCTGCCCAAGCAGCACCCCCAGCTGCTCTTTCCCAACCCCAGCCTGTAGCTCGGACAGCTGACAACACATGGGGCACAAACTACAACACAACAGTCCCTTGTTTTAAGATTTCAAGCATCACCTGAATCCAACTCACTGTAGCCTGGAAAAGGAATTGGATGTTCAGATCCAGCAGAGAAGTGCCTTGAATTCGGATGCTCCCTCCCCCGCAGCTAGGCTCACATTGTTTTTTTTCCCAGGGATACATTTGCAGATCAGAGGCACAGCCTGCCGCAGATACAGATCAGCTTTGCTCATCCCACAGTTCTCTGTCACTGACAAAAAATAGCTCTGGAGGGAGAGGAGGAGGTTTTCAGCTGTTTCCTTCTCCAGTCCTCTCTAGCTCTTTCCTCTTTGTCCTATCCTTACAGCTTTTTACCTTGCAATAAGGGAGAAGCCACTTTCTCATACTCATGGTTTGATGTCAGGGTAACTGATTGCTTACTCCATGGAGCCACTACATTCCCAGATGTGCCTTTAAAATGAGTTTAATAGTAGCCACAATGTTCCAGCAGCACCCTCAACAACGTGATCACCAGGATTTTCATGGAAGAGCTGAAAGAAGCTGTCACTTTGTTTTCTTATCAGAGGCAGCCTAGCCAAGCAGCTGGAGGCAAACCCAAGTGGTCCAGACATGCTTCTACCAAGCATCACTGAAACTACTGGGCACAGAAGAGGGACATTTTCCTAAGCAGGACCAAAAATAGATGGCTTTAAGATAGCCAGAAAGCATGTAATTGACTAATAGTATATTTTCTCATAAGCACTAGCTTTATTCTTCCTGAAACATTGATTGACATTTGGTCCTGTTATGAACAATTCCAAGGCCTCCCCCACAGAGCATCTAAGCTGCATCACATTAAAGCTGTTCCTTTTTCCTTGCCTCCAGCATATTCCTAACATGTAAACAACTCTGCTGTGCACAGAAGCAAAAGCACAGCTAGCTAGTGAAAGCTGCAGCACTAAAGGCACTACAGGAACCTATTATTTTCACAGGGCACTGTATTTATTAACTAGAAGTCAGCTGCTATTAATGCAAATGTACATGTGAAAAATGATTCCATTAGAACTGTTTTTCAGATAGTAACAGGCTTTGTTATAGCCACCCTGCACCCACATCATCCAAATATACAAGAGAAGTCAGTCCAAATGATGGAAGAATTGTGATGGAAGGCTAGGAGAAAGGCAAGTGTCAGAAAATCCAAGCAGGCTTACTGTCTGAGGATTTCTCAGTTGATGTTACACCACAGTGACAAGTAATGTTCTCATGGCCAATCCTGAAAGTCTATTGGGACTATTTTCAGTTCATCTTAAAATAAAGATTGTTTGGATTTTTTTTTAATTTCTCACCTATTCAGCAGTGAAGTGATTAGCAGGAGAGACACAACAGAAAAGCCACAGAAGTTCAATGCAAAAAGCATTGTCTAGCTACACAATTTGTGCATGTTAACTCTTGCTTTACAGGCTTTGGATCAAGCATACAAGGTGAGAGCTGCTCTGGTAAGCTCTGCTCCTTTGGGCAAGTTTCAACAGCCAGCTCGACCTACTCTGCCATGGAATGCCCTTACAGCACCACTGCTCAACACACAAATCGCTCATGCAAGTCTGCAAGTAAGAAAAACCATGGTCTGGAGGAAACAGAGGTCATCTCTGACCTCTATCTCATCCGTCCAGGAGTTCTGCAGCGATCCCACAGGAAAAGCAAATGTGACTGCAACTACTTCTGTTTGGGACCTTCTCTGTATCAGATTTCTATCTGCAGGAATCCAGAATGATGCAATTCTGGAGTTCAGAACTGAACACAGCTGCACTGCCAAGCTCAAGTACCAGGATCTAGAGCAGGGCAGGGTGCCTTGGGACGTCTCCTCCTGACCAGTACAGCTGCACAACCTTTTGCCTCTCATGTTAAAACACAGCCCAGTGATTTCTGGCTGTCCTTCTGTCCATACTTACTCTGCAAACTGGGAGGAAATCAGTCATGTCCCAACACCCACTAGCTTCCTTTGGCTTACTTTACACGTTCAAAAATGTTAGACTACAAATTCCAGACCCTGCTTCTTCCTTCCATGATGCAAAGCATCACCCTAGTCACACATATCCTCCCCTCCCACTTCTTGTCAAATTCCACTGCTCCTAATGCCACCAGAGCAAGTTTTATTTAATTGAAGCCATGAAAACATGTACTTGTGCCCAGCACCTCTCAAGGGCAAACTGCCTTCCTGTCCTACTCTCTCTACAACCCAGCAGGTGAATACCCAACCCAATCTTGCACATGTCCTTTATCCAAGCAAGTTCTACTGGAATAAAACAAGCATTCAAGGAGGTCTAATTTTATAAACAGTTACATATCCTTATCTAAATATTTCTTCAGCTAAAATTTCTTCATGTTCTCCACATTTCCCATTTTCCATCCTTTTAACAAAAATTAAATAGAAAAATCCCTTCTCCTTCCACAAATGAATTACTACAAAGGTCAAGCAACTTCTTCTTACAAAACTAACTGTAGTCTAACTTTGATGCTCTCCTTGCAAAGCAGTCCTGCACATATTTTTTCCTGCTCTAAAAATCCTACTCATAGTAACGCTGCTTCACACGATTGATTTTATAAAGATTTTATACAGCAGTGCAACTAAATCTTAACTTCTGACTAAGGCAAATTAAAGTTCATGGTTAAAGTAGGCCAAAGTGAAAGATGGGAAATTTAGACAACTCTTCACAGACTCAAGCCTTGAAAAGTGCAAGGTTCAGCTGCTGCACCCTACGTATCTGATGAAATATCATGTCACAAATGCCAACACCAAGAGATTGTAGCTATCTCTCAGGGCCAAAGAATACTGATCAGACAACTTACAGCTGAGCCATAAATCAGGATTTAATGGCTAAGGGGATCACTGAACTGAAAACGTGAAGCTTTTCAAGTTCCAATTAGGAATGACAGTGACAGCTCAAGTTAAAATCATTACACATTTTCATCCGCCTTTCACACTTACAAAACAAAAATGAAATGAAGGTTGGAGAGTGGCTTTTTGTACACTGTCACCTAACAAATGCCTTGGATGTGTATTCACCACACCCTCAACATTCAAAATTCAATATAAAAAATGCTCAGGACTGCACATAGCATGGTTTTAATTAAAAAAGGCAAACCCCATTTTATTACCTCTTCTAGGATCAGAGACTAACCTTGTATCAAAGATCTGCTCTGGATAGGAGCACTCAGAGGGTATTGATTTACATCTTAAAGGATTTCAAAAGGTTGCAAAAGCTTCCATGCCTTTCACAAATTGTTTTTTATTGACCCCCTGCCTTTGGCCTACTGTAGTTAATTTATCTGAATTCCAAGGGCCAGTTTTGAGTCAGCCTTTCAAGGTTACGCTGCCAACTGAAGCATTCTCCATTTTTTACCACAAAAGCATAAAGGCAAAAAGACACCACAGACCTAGGGCTTTCCATTAGACACACAGCTCAAATAAACCTGTATAAATAGAAGGCCTTGACTGACAAATGCCTATTGAGGAAAAGCTGATGAACCTGTATGCAAGAGCATGCAAATACTAAAGTACCAGAATGCCTTTGTCCATGAAGCACCTAGTATGCCAGCACAATTCAAAAAGGTAATGAAGCAAGTATAATTAATCCTAACACTCACAGCAAAATGAGAACATTTGGCTTTTTCAGAGTGCTGTAACCTCATCAAAAGGTTTGAGCAAAATTTGATGTTTGTATCTCTTATTAAAACATGTAAGCCAAAGCAAAGAAAAAGCAACATTTGCATTCAGGGAAAGACATCGAAACAAACACACCCATAGATAGCAAACATGTCAAATGCTCAACTGTATGTGGGAATCTGATAGATCTTTTGAAGGGCTGAAAGCTGGGACAGAGGAAAGGGCTTCTTGTTTTCAAATTAATTATTAATCAATCTTTTGGGCCATCAAACCCTATAATGAGTCATCCACTTTCTTTACCAAAGTCTAAATGGTTACGAGAAGACTGCAATTCTACTGGTACATTAGCCTCCTGAGTGCAATACTTAACCATGCTGCATGAGAGAAAGGATTTTAGAAGGTTCCTTTCTCTCTCCCACCAAAACAAAAAAGTGAACCTGAAATCAGTGAAAAGAAAAATGACAAATACTTTCATAAAGCAAAACAGTATCTAGAACTTTTACACTGAAAGAAACAAGAGAAGGCAAAGTCCAACTCAGTTACTCAGAAAAGCCAGTACCCTTGCAGCACAGCAAGCAATGACAGAATTCATATAATCAGAAATCCTCATCTCAATTCTTTAACATGCACACAAACACTTCCTACTATCTGTAAAGGAACTGAGCTTTTTGGAGACATGGCTTGACAGGAATTACTTTTTAAGCTTACAAAATTAAGAACTTGATCCTATATCCCACATCCGTGTAAACCTCTTTTCAGAGTTAACAGCCCTATTAAATAAACTAAGCTGCAAGACTAGAGCTCAGTTGATGATACCTATGTACGGAGCTTGCTCTCTTGTGCTAAAATTATATCAGAACATTAAAACATATTTCCATATCTCCCACATACGCAACTTTTTGCCAGCAGCAACAAGAGGATGACATCAAGGCTTAGAAAACATACCAGAGACAGACAGAACAAGAGGGTGGAGTTTCCTGCCCCAACACCCAGACTGAAGTCCAGCAGCTCCCAGGGAAAGTGTTGT
This sequence comes from Indicator indicator, assembly GCF_027791375.1. Lineage (NCBI taxonomy): Eukaryota > Metazoa > Chordata > Aves > Piciformes > Indicatoridae > Indicator > Indicator indicator. The sequence goes on along the minus strand of NC_072019.1, from coordinate 11,554,976 downwards.
CTTTCTACCAGCCCAACGCCTTTGGATCAGGCTCCCACTTATCAGTGTCAAATGTGAAACTCCATTCAGGAAACAAAAAGCTTCCTATTGTTTCTCCCTCCTCCACAGCCTCCTGGCTACTATCTATCCAAGCTACTATCTCTCCCTTTTTCCATGAATAGTTTCAATTTTTGACTTTTGCTATGTTCAGCCTTGGAGCTACACTAGATTAAAAAGGAACAGTAAAAAGAAGCATCTGCTGGTTTATCACTACCCTAGTCTCTGTCGTATAGTTTTGCTAGGACTATTTCTAGTTGCAGTCCAAAGAGCTGCCCTTGAATTTAATCATGCAGAAGTAACACAAAATTCACATGACTCTTGTCATCTTTCCAACTACACCGGTTTTGCAAAAATGTCAATTAAAACAATCAGACCTTTCAACATTACCTTAGCAAAGCTATTTAAAAAAAAAAAAAAAATCAACCACAGGTAGCAGACCTCTTGAAAGAGTTTGATTTACACACTGCTGCACAGTTACTTTCAGAAAAAAAGCTTTTAGTTCAAATACAAAAATGACAACAGTGCTGAAGATTGCTGGGTCCTTGCTTTCTCCTAAGCTGCCTACAAATAAATAAAATAATGTTAACTGATCCAAGTAAAAGTAATAAAAAGTTACGATCAATTACAGGAAAATATCTGACTTGCTATGAATGAAGTGTTACTAAGGTGTGAGAGTAAATTCAACTGATTTTGAAAGTCAGTACTGGAATCCAGTGCTGCAATTCAAGGTGCAGTATGTACCAGAGATTGTAACTCGAATTCCCTCTTTACAGTGGCCCATTTTTCCCAGTCTCACTCTACCATGGCATCCCATTAGCAAAGCTCAGTTAAAACACAAGCAGAACAAGCCAATCAGTCTGAAACTCAGAAAAGTCTTAAATATGATGTAGGAAACATGGCAAACAAGCCCACACAACTGAGGCAATGTAACAATAACAGACTAAATATGATACCCCCACAAATGATTAATAATACTTTTATTAGCGATCATGTTAGCTGCAGGGATAGTGTCTTTGTACAATAATTTGATGAAGACCCAACTAGAAAGACATTAAAAAACCAAAAAGAAAAAAAATCACGTTTGCCAGTATCAAATCAGCCTGCATACACGTCATGCACATGGGGCTGAGACACTACTCTAGGAAGCAGGCTGACAACAGAACACTTGATATCTATGTAACCATGGGCTAGGGAATGGAAAAACGCAGAACCACATTAAAGAAAGGCAAAATCTGCTTACAAAATAGCAGTGACTCAGCTCCTGCAAACTGGTCTGTAACTGCTCTGAAAACGAGATGTGCATTCCTTATGTGCCCTCCGGTTGTACAAAACGAGAACAAGTCCATCTCATAAATACACTTTTAGTATGGTAGGTGATATTCCAGAAAAGGTGTCAAGAAGTATCTGTAACATTGTTTAACCCATGCAAACTTCAGAAAACATTTTCAACCAGTGCTGATCCATACCACCTTTTAACCCTGTATATGTCAATGTTTGATGTATTCAATAAGCAAGAAACACTCATAATCCTGGCCTCAGATCAATCAGAAACAGCTTATCTTGGGGATCCCTCCAACCCTAAAAGGTCCTTCAGTTATTTTTAGGAGAATCTCTTTCTAAAATGCCATGACCCGTAACCTGCCTAGTTCCATCATCTTTGACTACCTAACAAGCAAAGAGTAAGTTCCAAGGCCTTTTCCGACAATCTGTGAAGCTCAGCCATTTAGTATTATAACAAACACTCAGTAACATGGCTCCTCAAAGCATTTATTTGAAGAACTCAACTACATCTGACCTCTTTCAAAAATTAAAGATAACTGTCAGGTTTCCATAATCCATCTCTCCCATCGCAAGAAACCTTGGCTGCAAGCAGCTTTCTCCTTGACCACTTTATTGCTTGACCCCAGTGTTGTTGATTACTGTCTAGGTGAAGGCTTCCAGGTCTTCTGCTCTTTTTTGTTGTTTTCAGGTGTTAATGGTGACTAGGGCTTTTCCTGGTACATTGACTATTTTGGGAAAACAACAAACAAAACCACAAGCAAACAAAACCCAATAAAACCCCAAAATAAAGTACATCTACTCAAAGAATTACTGCAGCACACACGCAGGGGAAAAAAGAAAAGGCAACTAAATCAACTCTATCAATATTACTTTGCTGACAAGCATTAAAAACAAAGTGCTGGCTCCTGAGTATCACTTCAGTATACACTGAGTGGAAGCACCCTCTCCCAAAAGAACAGAAACCTTGAAACCAGCTCATTCCAGGGAAAAGATTAAAGGTTGCTTTTTCAGGTGTTGCTCTTGCACACTGACTCTCTGTGAGCAGACAGTGCCATTTAGCATTGCTAAACTTATATTGCAGAAGTACCTAGAGTGCTCAAATAGGTCAGGGCCTCAGCATACAAGGTACAGAGCATATGCATAATACTTGACACTCCTTGCCTTGTATTTTTCTGTTTCAAGTGCCACTAACACAGTTATGTGAGCAATCCACACAAACAAAAGAAACTCAATAACACTGGAAAAAAAAAAAAAAACAAAAAACCCAGCACAGCACAAAAACCCAACAGATCTGAGTCCCACCAATGGTGTATGTACTATCCAACATACAAGGAAGATAGAAGTAACTCTACCCCTGATATTGCATACAAGAGTCTAGCTAAATGTCAAAATAAAGCAGGTTTGTGGCTTTTTAGGCTGGTATAGCTCCAGTTATTATAACAAAGACAGAACTGGCTATTGAACTAAGTTTTGGTAAATGTGTATGGATGAGAGCTCCAGTTCTCATTTTCCCATCCCCCTACAACCTAGAGGGGAAAGTTGTTGCCTTCAGACTGAACCCTGGTTGAGGTAAAGCAAGAGTGCAAAACTAAGGTTTTACAAGAGCTGTAGGGAGAGAAACTACAGCCAGAGTGCTAAAAAACACGTTTGCCTATCTTAAATTGACTGCATTAAAGATTGAAAAATATGCCATTGCCATAAATTTGAAATGAAGCTTAAAAAGATGGAGCTCTTGGCAACCTGATTATTTTACCAAGCTGACAGCCAGTTAGTCCAGACTGTCTCATTCTAAATACACATACCAGGACAGCACAATCCAGAGGAGGAATGAGCCAACACATTCCCATAACTTCACCAAGGTTTTTGCTCCACAGTGCTGTCCCTTCCAAGAGCTCTCTGCTCCACCACTACCCACCTCTGCCTTCTCAAATGCTCATCCATATCCTGCAAAGCTTCCCTACAGTTCCTCTGTCACAGTCCCTGCAGGGTCTTTGGGCTCCCTTTGGCACACAGCAGGACCCCTGTGGTTGTGGAGGTGGCTGGAACTGGCAATGACTGGCACAAGGCAGCCCTGCCCTCCACCCGCAGCCCAGGCTGCCAATGCTGTGCCAATCTCTGATGTAACTTCTTCCTCACGTCCAACCTGAATCTCCCCACTTCCAGCTTTATTCCATTCCCCCTAGTCCTTTCACTACCTGATATCCTAAAAAGTCCCTCCCCAGCTTTCTTGTAGGCCCCCTTCAGATACTGGAAGGCCACAATAAGGTCACCTTAGAGCCTTCTCTTCTCCAGACTGAACAGCCCCAACTCTTTCAGTCTGTCCTCATAGGAGAGGTGCTCCAGCCCTCTGATCACCCTGGCGGCCCTTCTCTGGACATGTTCCAGCATGTCCATATCCCTCTTGTAATAGGGGCTCCAGAACTGGACGCAGTACTCCAGGTTGGGGTCTCACCAGAGCTGAGTAGAGGGGGAGAATCACCTCCCTTGACCTGCTGGCCACACTTCTCTTGATGCAGCTCAGGATCTGGTTGGCTTTCTGGGCTGCAAGTGCACACTGACAGCTCATGTTGAGCTTCTCGTCCACCAGCACCCCCAAGTCCCTCTCCTCAGGGCTGCTTTCTAGCCAGTCACTGACCAGCCTGTATTTGTGCTTGGGATTGCCTCGACCCAGATGCAGGGCCCTGCACTTGGTCTTGTTGAGCCTCATGAGGTTGGCTTGTGCCCACCTCTCCAGCCTGTCAAGGTCCCTCTGGATGCCATCCCTTCCCTCCAGCCTGTCTGCTGCACCACACAGCTTGGTGTCATCAGCAAACTTGCTGAGGGTGCACTCAATGCCACTGTCCACGTCACCAACAAAGATGTTGAACAAGACAGGTCCCAGGACTGACCCCTGAGGGACTCTGTTTGTCACTGGCCTCCACTGGGACATGGAGCCATTGACAGCCACTCTTTGGGTGTGGCCATCAAGCCAGTTCTTTATCCGTCTCATGGTCCACCCATCAAACCCATGTGTCACCAGTTTGGAGACCAGGATGTGGCGTGGGACAGTGTCAAAGGCTTTGCTCAGGTCCAGGTCAATGACATCAGTTGCTCTCCCCTCATCTATTAATGTTGTGACCTTGTCATAGAAGGCCACCAGGTTTGTCAGGCAGGATTTGCTCTTGGTAAACCCATGCTGACTGTACCAAATCACCTCTTCACTATTCTTGTGTCTCAGCAGTGCCTCCAGAGAATCTGCTCCATGATCTTACCAGGCACAGAGGTGAGTCTGACTGGCCTGTAGTTCCTTGGTTCTTCCTTCTTACCCTTTTTGAAAATGGGAGTAATGTTTCCCCTTTTCCAGTCAGTGGGGACTTCCCCAGACTGCCAGGACTTTTGGAATATAATAGAGAGGGGTTTAGCAACCTCACCTGCCAGTTCTCTCAGTACCCGTGGGTGTATCCCATTGGGTCCCATGGACTTGAACACTTTCAGGTTCTTCAGGTGGTCACGAACCTGATCTTCACTTATGATGGGCAGTTCTTCCTTCTGGTTCTTGTCATTAGCTTCCATGACTATTCCAGAAGTGTGGCTGGAGGCCCTCGCAGTGAAGACTGAGGTAAAGAAGTCATTGAGAACCTCAGCCTTTTCCAGGTCCTTGTGACCATTTCACCTGTTTCCTTTCTGAGGGGGCCCACACCTTCCCTAGGCTTCTTTTTACCATTAATATACGTGTAGAAATTCTTAATGTTCCCTTTAACCTCCCTGGCTAGATTCAATTCAAACTGTGCTTTGGCTTTCCTAACCAGGGCTCTTGCTGCTCGGGCAGCTTCCTTATATCCCCCCCATTCCAGCTGTCCTTTCCTCCACTCCTTGTAGTTTCCTTTTAAGTGATAGCGTGTCCAGCAGCTCCTTGCTCATCCAGGCAGGCCTCCTAGCATTCTTCCCTGCTTTTCTCTTTGTTGGTATACATTGCTCCTGGACACAGAGGAGGTGGTCCTTGAACACTGACCAGCTGTCCTGGGCCCCTCTTCCCTCTAGGGCTTTGTCCCATGACACTTTGGCCAGCAGATCCCTGAAGTGATCAAAGTCTGCACGCCTAAAGTCTAGGGTTGTAAGCTTAGAATATGTCCTCCTGGTTGCCCTGAGGATCTTAAATTCAACTGCTTCATGGTCACTGCAGCCAAGGCTGTCTCTAAGCCTCACATTGGTTACCAGCCCTTCCCTGTTGGTGAGAACAAGGTCCAGCTTCTGGAACTGCACACCCTCCCCCAGAGGCTGGGGAATGCTTCAAAACACACAGCTCTTCACGACGTCCATCTTTTGTCTGCCCTTTGGTAGCCATTGTCCAAAATTGATTTTACTTTCACAAGCAAGCGAGTTCCAGTCTCAACCTCCACCTCTGCCCCAAGCTCACATGGCTGGAACACGTGAAACACTAAGGACCATCTGGCACTCACTCCATGAGCACATTAGAGCAAGCTAACAGGTTACCTCCTAACATGAAGTTTGTCATCAATATATTCTTTAAAATCAACTCAAGGAAAGTGCTGATGGATGGCAAGTAAATCCATCAGATTTGCCTACCTCTGGAGAAAGAACACTGTCTTAGACCACACGAAGGAGCTGCACACTGAAATGCCAGTAAAGCAGGACAAAAGAAATGAAAAATAACCACAGCAAACTCACTCTTCCTTGGGTTCCTTCATTGTGATCAGCAGAGGAAGCACCACATGCCAGCCCTGTTGTCTCCCTGCCAATACCTGGTATAGCAAGGGGATTGGAGAGCAAGGACTGTTTCTCAGTGTTTCAATACCAGAAGCAGTAATTATTACTTTATGAATCGACAAATATATTAAATGGACTTAAACTCCCCTCAAAGCAGTGAAGTAGTTTCTGCTTGCAACAATGTTATTGACAAGGCTGCCTCAAGGCAGAAGTAAATTTTTCCTTAGGTGTATAAATATAGAGATGCAATTTTGACTTAAGCTCCACAAAAGAGGTTTCAAGACAAATATATTTTATATACACACACATACTCCATTACAGCAACTGAATACAGAACACTTGCACAGGAAAGCCCCTAGCCACATCCTAACATCTTGCTGATTTAGCTGTATCATCCAAAACTTTTTCTTTTTTTAACTTGCTTCTCAACTATGCCAGCAAAAAACCTTACTGCAGAAGCCTTTCTAGTGGCTGTGAAATTTTCTTGCCTGCATAAACTCTCCCTGTCATAGGGACACATTTTAAGCAGCAACAGCCACCAGCGGAAAAATTCCTCTAGTAGCCACAGCAACACCTCGAGAGGAAGTGGCAAGATTGGGTAACAAAAGCATGCACACAGGAGGGGTGAAGGCAAATGAGAGCACTGCATCAGTCGACATAAGAACGGTGGAAGTTATAACTGCCTTCACACCAGATTTGCACCAGCAGAAACTAAACTGCAGTCACAATCCTCCTACAAGAAGTAACAGCAGTAAATTCTGCACACAGGTCATACTGACCAACTGTACTTTGACAGACATGGTGTTTCATCTTCTGTTTGGATTTGTGTGTCATGTTTTTTGTGCAATCTATAATCTTGAGAAACAGACTGTCTAAATATGTAAATGCAAGACATTCCATTTATGTCAAGCAGATACTAATCTCCTCCCCGCAACAGCCGATTGTCAGCTGGGACAACTATTTCCCTCCTGAGAAGATACATATCTTACCCATTATCTCCTAAGAGATGCATTACTTCTAAGGAAAGGGGTCTGTTTAGTTTGGAGAAGACAGAGAAATTTTATCAATACTTAATAAGTATCTAAGGGCGAATGTCAGGAGGACAGGGCCCAGCAACAGGACAAGGAGGAACGAGCACAAACCGGAATACAGGAAGTTCCATCTGAACTTAAGAAAATCTTCTAGAGGTGACAGAGCACTGGCACAAGCTGCCCAGAGAGGCTACAGAGTCTTCTCCAGAGATATTCAAAACCCACCCAGGCAACCTGCTCTAGGTGAACCTGCTTTAGCAGAAGAGTTGAACTAGATCTCCAGAGGTCCCTTCTAAACCCCAGCTCTCTGTGATACCACCATTTCTTTACTAAAGCTTATCTCACAACTTCAAACCATCTGTAAAAACCTATTATGCATAAAACCACCCATCCTGGAGTAAACCTCTCCACTCTTCCTAATGAGTGTCCTTATAAAACAAATGCATCCTGACTCTATGAAAAGCACACAATAGATTTAAAAAAAAAATAGAGAGAAGTATGGGTTAGAAAACAAAGCTTAAGATAGATTCAGTAGTTACAGGCTGCCTTGTCTGTGTTTCTACTCAAATATAAATATTTTCTGTCCTCTTCTTTTTTCTAAAAACCCAGATCTGCTGCAGGTTATCCAGCCTGCCATACCACGTCATCACAGAAACCAGTAAGGCCTGGCTGCAGAATTTAGGTCAGCTTGTCTGTGGAGTACATAAGGTCTTACACATAGCCATGAACTTCCTAGTAATGCTTCAGTAATCCCTCTTCATCCTGCCATGCAGCTATTTTACTAGTAACTGCTAGCTTTCTTCTAACTCCCCAACAAAGCCTCTCCACAGGAGGGATGTCTGCAGGCAACTGAGCCTTTATCTCTTCCTTGGGAAGCAGGAAGCTAGTTGTTAAATCAAATAAATGCTGATTCTTATTTCCCAAGACAAAAATAAGTGAAGGATTCCCAATGCACACTATAAAAGGACCTCCTTTTAACCACACAAGGAAAATACAATCAGACAGACCTAGAAATTATCCCTTGAACAGAAGGAACAATTTTCTAAATAGATCATCTAAACAAACCCCTAGCTTTCACAAGGGTCAATTTAAAACAAAAACAAAACCACCCATCAAAATGTGACTAATAAATTCAGACAGTCTAAGGAACAGACGGTGTTTCTGGAGAGAAAGTATCACTTGAGGTGTAAAAACCCATGCCTCTTCAAAGAATGCTTCCCTCTAGAAGTGAATTGCAGGCCACTGCCATGCTAAGCATTGAAAGACTGCATGGGTAGTAGCCCTATTCTTAAAGTACCTCCAAAAAGTGCATATAAATATGCAATGTCTTTGGTTCTAAGGCCCATGTTCTGAAGAGTTCTACATAAAATGTAAAGTATAATTATGTTTAAAAAAAAAAATCAAATGCAATAAACCAAAACCTTCAACTTCTTTGTATAAACAAATGAACCTAATTAAAATATTTTTGAGTATGACAATCTGAAATATGTGAATGCAAGTATAAATAACAGTTTCTAGGAACAGGTCACTGGAATCTCAAAAAATAAAAACACAGCTAACAAGCTTGTCAGTTGGTTTGGTCTTAAAACTCATCAGTCTGCTACCTTTCTGTGCTCTATGGTTGTCACTTCATATTGTCCTCCAAAGTTAGCACTTATCTCCCTGTTAGAACAGAGAATAAAAGCTGAGGAAAAACTCTTTCCTCACGACATCAAATTGTTCTTCAACATTCAAACATTTGTTAAAAGCATTCCTGGTCTACTCTTTTCAACTCATATCCAGATACAGGTACTTGCAAACACATACCGATATGCACTGCACATAAGATATGTAAATCAAATACCCTAGAAAAGGTAAGATTGCAGTAGTTTATTTCAGATCTGTTACAGAAATCAAGCATGTAACATGCACCCGTGCCAGGCCCACAAATGATGTGGTTGTCATTACTGAAACACCATTGTATCACACATGTTGACATGACTTTTTAAGAAACAGAACTCTGTTTTTATAATGATCATCCACAGCTTCACTTCAATTCTGCATCAGGCAACTTTTCCCATTCCTGGCTCAGTACCTGATCAGGCTGTGCTTCTCCTCCTTCCTCCTCTGGCTTCAGTTGGGCTAAGCGCTGGCTCCAGGAGGTTTTGCTGACAGGAATACCAAGCCAAGTGCTGACGGTCACTTTCTCATTTTGACAAGAGCCACAGAACTCCTCCTGTACAAAAACAAACTGTTGTGAATCAAAGTGGCCAAATAAAGGGTTGGTGTTAGTGGAGTGTCAGAGAAATGCCAAAACTCTGTCACACAGAAGCAGAACTTTATTCAACCTTTTGCCACCAGTGCCCAATGTTTGGGGAAGACTAAGCATAAGACTTATTTTAATAATTTCAGAAATACACGGAGTTGCCATATTCTTGAAAAGCAAAGTTCCCTCAAACTAACAATTTGCCATTTCCCACATTTTCTTCAATATATTGGCCCATCCAAACTTAACCAAAAGCATTGCTATTTCTATGCCACCACTTCCACACACCACCATAAAAGCTAGACTAGACTCCAATGACAAATACTTGCACAGTGCATGTCCTCCACACAACTGCTTCGATCACATTTGAACTGCTGCAATACAGAATTATGCCAGGCAAGCAGTCCACCTTGAGTCAATAAGCTACCTGGAAAACACCTCTATTCCTGGGATGAACAAAATGGAGAAGAAACAGATTCCTCCTTTAGCCAACATTTCTACCAGCCAAGACCCCAGCACAGCTATTACCACAAGCTACTCAGAGGCTCCAGGACTGAACAGAGCTCACAGATAGAAAGCAACAACACAGCAAAATGAACAGCAAGCCTCCAGCAGGTAATTCACAAGTATTTATTTTAGTTTGCTGCTTATTAAGTATGCCTCATTATAAATCAAGTATTTTACAGTAATTGCCTCCAATCAACAAACACTGAGAAAGCTGCTATGTAGACCAATGCTGCTCTATAACTGAAACAAGTCCCCTAGCAACAGGCACAACCCTGCAAGACTCTCCATGCACAGCAGGCTGGCTGCCACCACTGCGTCAGTGCCCTTCTCATGCCTCTCCTGCCCTGGCTGTGCCAAGTTGCACTGTTGTACGTGTGAACCCTTCCCTACCACCGTCAACCACCACACGTTGCAGCCAGAGTGCAAATGCCAGCATGTAAAGGTGCTCGCTGCAAGGCTAGCAAGCCCCAGCTGGCAGCAGCACCTTGCCACAAATGGGGACAGCCCCCCAAAGTGAGGAACAGGGTTCAGAGGCAGGGGTGACTGGCTACATGCCTTAACCCTGCCACATTGGTGGTAGCTGCAGTGGAAAGCTGCTCTGCTGGTAACAGACTATGCCCAGTGCCAAGAACAGCGCACTCAATCACCCAAGCTGCTCCCTGGCCACTGCAGCCAAAGAGAAACCCCAAACCAACACACACACACTTCCCTCTTAATTTATTTTTCAAGGCCTTTTCAGGGTTGGCACCTGCTGGCACTCAGAAGTCCACAGCAACAAGCCCTGTGTCATGCTTTCCACAGAGAGCACTTTAAAGGTCAACAGGAACCTGCTGTTCCTGGTTTCTGCTTAGCAGTAGGGATGCAGGATAAGGAGACAGGGAAGATACTGCCAAAAACACAAATAAAATATTTATCTTGAAAAATTTCCTCCTTCAAAGAGGTAGGGGTGGTCAAGCGGTCTCTAGAGGACTAAATCCCTTTTACAGCATACCTCACTGGAACTGGAATTTATGTTGTGTTGTGTTTTTGTTTTTTTTTTTAAATACACAAGACTAAAAAAGCTCTGATTAGATACTTCACAAAGGTCTATTGCAAACAGGTTTCAGAACAGACCTTCAGATTGTACTTAAGCTCTGACAGAAAATGCTCTCATAACCACAGGGCCAATCACCTCACCTGTTTCTGTAACTTTTTTTGACAAGGTCAGAGACCCACATAAGAAGGGCCTAAGTAGAGCTCTCCATGCTCTCCAACCCCTCCTCAGCAGCCACCTCAAAGGCAACAAACAGTTTTTGAAAACAGAAGGCAAAGCCAGCTCCCACCTCCAAAGAATGAAGGCTGTTTTTTGCAAATGCATCAGCGTTTAAGGAAAGGTGTCAGGAGAGGCCAAACAGCAGCACCACCACACTTGGTAATGCATGGAAAGACAGGACAGCTTGTCTTCAAGAGCTGTATCACAATATGAAAGACTGCTGAGGTCCATCACCACCACCCGCCCCTGCCCAGAAGAAGCTGAGCACATGAGCTGGATCATACCTGGAGGAGAGGTGGAAGGAAACAAATGACAAAACACAGCCATAAGTTTTTGAAACACAAAATTCAAAACACACAATCTCACACCAAAATGCAATCTAAAGCAGAAATTCTCATGAAAATTGTATCGGTACACAAGCAGATACTGGGCAGAGACAAGACCAATTAAGGAATGTTTCCCCCAGTTTTTGACACAGAAATCCTTGTCAATTTTGTTACAAATCCTACTTGAAAAATCCTCTCTATGCTTCTTCCTTCAGCGGCCTGAAGTGACAACCACAATTTATTAAAACAAAATAATGCCTTACTTAAAGAAACATGTGTTCTGATACAAGAACACACATCCACTGTTACAGAGTCAATATGTGGGACAGTGGGTACGGAGAAGATTAAAGGGAATGAAAGACGGCCAGAGGGGAGTAGGTTATAAGAAGTGGTACATGTGCTCCTTATTTAATACTTCTTTCAGGCCTCTTCAGCATAAGAAAAGACTTAGACTCCATTTACATGAGAGTGCTGGCATTACCCAGTGCCAATTTAATCTCCGTCACAGGGAGACATTTGGCACTTCAGGCAAAACAAGTGAAACCTGCAAATGCCACATCCTATAACCTGTAGCCTACACTTGGCTGCTCTCATATATGCAGTCACTTAATCAAACATATTTTCCACTAAGGAAAACATTACTTCTGTTGTGCTTAACAGGGGTCATATTTAACAGGGAAGAAAAAAAAAAATCTTTGCTAATAGTGAAAAAAAATCAGATTATGTACTTACAGAACAAATTGCTATGAATTTTGTAAAGAAAGTAGAAGGGGGGAAATCATAGTATTTGGGGAAAAAAAACCCACCACCTTCTAATAAGTGAAGCATTTCCAGTCATTAGAGGTTTAATTTTGGCACCACCAAATAATTCTCAGTTCTACACATATCTCCAAGTACCCAGCCAAGAACAGACATTTGACAATTACTTTGGTTAAAATGCATCTTCCTTCCTTGTTGCTACATAAGAGCAATAACAAACCACCACACAGGAACCCCAAACAAGCACAGAAACCTATTGCAGAAGTATTGGCAAAAGCAGCACATAGCAGCAAAATGTGGTATTTATGTTTAGGTTATCTGAGTGGGGGTCTGCAACCAGCTTAAGCCGATTTATGGCCATCCTGCTGCTGAACACCCCCATTCTCTCCCCACTGTATGCCTGGGAGAAGCATCCTGCCCCACTGAGGCAGAGGTGAGCTGACAGGAAAGCAGATCTCCCCTTTCAACAGCAGTATGAACTCGAATTTGCTCTACCTGGTCTTGAAACTACCCTCTCTTTGGAAAGCACTTTACGCATTGCTCCTACTCCATGCAAGCCTGCAGGATCCCACTGCTGCTCCCTGCAGAGTTCATTGTCCATACTAGGCCCTTACTGGAGCTTTTCACATACCACCCAACACCTTCTTTATATTGAGAGCTGCCTGTAATTTTTTTTCTTCTCTTTGCAGCTACCCTGTGTTCCCCTCTCCATGAGCCAGCACTTTCTGCAACAGAAGAGAGGAAGCAAGGAGAAGTTTGCAGAAGGTCAGAATATAACCATGACCATTAACAAATCAAACCTTGCTGGGCAAAGAAGGCAAAATTTCCCAGTGCTACGTATTAACCTGTTTGATGCACAGGCAGCAAGAGAGGGGGCTGCTGCTGGCAGCTCTAGCATGACATTCTTTTAGCAGATAGCAAGCCAGATCTACGACCTTACAACTTCAGACAGCAAGCAAGAAAATAATGATACAGAAAAAGCTTAACATGGTTGGGCTGACAGAAAGCAGAAGCTATCAGAGCATAGAGGGCCACCACCCTCTCTTCATTCATAAAACAAACAGCAGAATAGGAGCACTGACCAGCTGCATACTAGTCACGATCAGGCTGCTCTGGACCTCTCTGCACATACACTGCAATTTAACAACACAAACTAGGCAGGTGCAGAACTATTCAGCCGAAACCAGGCTTGTACTGTACCCATTCAAGCTGTAAGATTACAGGTACCCGTTCGATCTACTGTAATGAATACGTATGTTCACACAGCAACATGCTTTCAAGCTGATTGCAAACTGGCAGAGCCTGGCCATTCAGCTGCAAGCATGAAAGCCCTATTTCTGGAGAAAAGACTCCCTCAAAAGAACAAATTTCATACACTAAGTGCCAAACACTACATAAAACTTCATCCTTTAAGATTTTCTTTTATGTTTATCTACTCACACTTACCTCAACAATTTTGCTCTCTTTTCCTTTGTCACACTGCCACTATTTTCTTTTGCATTTTTACATGCCTCATTTTCTGGCTTTACTGTACGCTTTACTGTTTCTGTGCTTCTGTAACCCCAGCCCCAGCAGCTTCTTTGTTTAAAATACGTTTCAGTTAAACGAACTGATACTAATAAGGACGCTCTTAAATTCAACATAGGTACATCCTAAATCAAATTACACTGAAAATAAAACACAGTGCAACCACAAATTTTAACCACTGCAAATACAGTCTTGTCCAAACCACTGCATTTTTCATTTTCCTGATTTATTACTAGTACACCTCTGTCAAATTCCCAGTCCAATTTTTCCCCCAGGAATTACTCTACTCCCATTAGACATGCTTTCCATCAAGGCACTACCACCAACCAAACTCACGACTTCTGCAGCACCAACAAGCATTTGTGTATCTGCCCTCCTCCACCTCCTGGTTTCAAGAGCCAATGCATTTGTTGTCAGAGGGGTACGAGGAGAGGAGCATAATTATCAAGCCAGTTTTCCTTTTGTGTCTGCTAACAATGCTGCCAATGAGGTAAAGCAGTGAAGAGATTTAGTTTGGCTTATAAAACAGCAAAAGTTACTTTAAAAAACTTGTGCATGAAAACTTTCATTTGTCCTTTGTCTGTTCCTTTTCTAAGCTAGATCATTTAGTCTTTATTTCTTAATTTAATTAGATAGAAAGCAAGTGCATGAAAGTTTGTGGATGGCAGCCATTGAGAGGAACCCTGTATGTAGACTTCTTGGTTTGTGTTTTTAAACAGCAGTCAGATTAAACATGAAGTCTGGTTCCTCCATGCATCTTTATGAAGGCAATTGCTAATGCATGTGGAAAGTGTTTGTAACCACAGCAGTGCCTGAAAACAAAGCAAGCCATTGCACTACCTTTCACACTTATCACTCCAGTTCTAATGCACAGACTGCCAGGATAGAACAATTCTTATCCTCCCCTTCCACGATCTGTACACAAAGGACTATGTACAAATACACAAAATTGACTCTAATCATTCACTGACACTTGCATTGGTTTAGTGGACAAATTTATACTGAACAATCCAAAGGACATCAGCTTAACAACATGTTCCTCCGTGCTGGGCTGTAATGGTGACACAATGTCAATTACATAATACTTCTGTATAAAATATCAATATTCACAGAGGAAGCTTTTTAACTGAAAGGTTATTTTCAATGATTAGCAAATCAGAATTGTATAAGCAGTGTATTCGAGACAGACAATGAACTATATTTTTTGTTGACAAAATGATGAAATCAACTTTGCATGGGCACACAATAAACTTTTGCCTTTAAGGTACTGCAAGATTATAGAACTGCGTCAATCTCCAGCACATCAATCTCTTCAGCAAGTCTGCACCAGGGTTATTTCAGGTGTTGTTTATACAAGTTCTCACATCAACTTGAAGAGTGCAAGTTCCCTTTTCTTCCCATCCTTAGATGGCTGATGAACAGAGAGATATTGAGACATCATATTCATATACATTCCTACGAACTCGTTTTCTCTTATAGAACCATTAGAGCTATAATCCCATGCTTATAATCACTGCAGCAAGAATGAAATGCTTCAAATAAAGTCCCCTTAACAAAATAGTGCTGCTTTTAGTGAGCATGTCGGTACCTGCAGCACTGACCAGGCTTGAAAACACAGGAGGTGCATCAGTCATGGCTTCTGCAGAACCCAAGGGCACTCATGAACACCTTTTACTGATAAGCTTATCTCAGTTCTGACTTGTAAAGAATGAAGTGCAAAGGAAACAAACAACCAAACAAACAACCCCCCCAAAACAAACAAACAAACGCCCCAAAGCCAAAACAACAAATACCACAAAAAACCCAAAACAGCACAACACCCAAATCCTGCATCTTGGCTGTGGCATAGTAGTCATTAACTTCCATGGGGGTGAGTAGGAGCCAGCGCAGCTGTTTCACTGCTGGGCTGTAACAAGTCTTCATGTTTGTTTTTTTCCTTTCTGCATGAATTTTTACACCGTTAATTTAGGGAAAGGATCCATGCAGCAGATGCTCCACGACACTGTTTGCTGTGAGTCGTACTGCATTTATTGGCTCCATTTGAATATCATAGATGAGACATCTGTATTTAGGTGTCCCCAACCATGATGTCAACATACAAGGGAAACCATCTGGAGACATGACCTGGGCAAAATAAAGTCCTAAGGGGAGGTGAAAAGAGAAGGATTTTAAAACCCCAGTTTGGAAAATGTGCCATTTCTTTTTAAAATTTAAATGCACAGCAAACAGTTTGAAGAGATGTTCGATAGGTAAAGGAAGCAAAAGCATTTAATCATCTGTTAAGCCCACCCTTCAGGTCTGAGAATTCTTTCATTGCATTTTACTGTATTTTCCTTCCAAGAGGACCTTCATAAGAAAAAACACATAATATGCCTAACTCATAACAAAAAGACCATATACAGAGGGTTCTTTTCTCAAACACCAAGGCAGGTGACAAGAACCAAACCATTCCTTTTTCTGTTGGTAACAATAGAAAATGCAGGACCATGGTAAACAGAGGTAGTTACTAGCCTCATCCATTGCAGGCTACCACAGACATTCAAGCTTGCTATTTCTTCTCCTTCATCAGAGCTACGCTCACCAAAAAAAGTGCCTGTGAAAAGAAAAAATCTGAGCAATAACTTTCCTCCTTCCCTAAGGGATGAGTCTATTTTACACTATGACTGTTTCTGAAATCTTGAATATCACAACTCCTTCAATTTTAGAAGTGATATTTTTCTGAGGAAAGAGCTCAAGTGGAAATAAGGAAAATTATAGGTAGGCAACAGTTTTGAGACTACAGGAACATGTTTTCATACCCTGGTTTATACTTGAAGAAGAGGAAGAAAAAATAATATTAAAAAAAAAAAACCTACTGTGCAAACAAACAGGTCCCTGGTGCAACCATACTTTCTTCCCATGCCACAGTTCACCTCCAAGTGTTGGGCAGAAATGGCATTTTGCTGGCTTGATTCCAAGAAAACATGATTCCTCCTTCCAAGGACATCACCCTGAACATTCTGGCAACTGCTACATGAAGGTCTTTGGGCTTCTCTTCCCCTCCTTTTCCTAAAGGGGTCAGGAATCTGCTCTTTCAAGACTGGAAGAATACAGCTGAAGAGACTATAGAAACAAGCGAGAAGAGCTTCAATTCTTTTAATTAAAGAAATTTGTGATGAGACGAATATTGAAGCAGTGTCAGTTAAAATTACTGATGGGGAAATGAGTATTACTGATGATATGAGAAAGTGCCAGTTGGACTTGTGACGCACTTTCCTTTTCATTGTGCCAAAACCCAAGATGATTCTCAAGAAGTTAAACACTAGAAATACTGGCTTTGCTCTTTCCCAAATTTGTTTGGAATCTCTGATGGGGAAAAAAATGTTTGGCAAGCAATCAGTACCTGTTCTTTTTTACATGGTTAAAAGAAAAATGCACCCAATTTGCTTAGACCAAAGGATGTTGAGCCAAACCCATCCCCAGCACAAGCAAGTCAAACTTTGGTAAAACATGTCTCAAAGTGCTCTCAAGGTAAGAGGTACAGAATAGTTTTGAAGCACTAATTACAATCACTTTTAAAAAATATAATGCTGGTTATCTGCTAGAAAACTGTATTTCACAAACATTGTTCTCTGCATTTCATTTCTTGTCTCGGAAACACTTAAAAGCATAGGCTCACAGCACCTCAACATCGCAGCCAATAATAAACACTTTCAAGATCAAGCACCTTTACCATGACACCAGAGAGCCTTAATGAATACATGTATGCTCATGAGACTATGTGTGTGTGGAAAATTAATCACATGCACAAGTCTTTCTATAGCGAAGTCCCCAGACTCTTCACTGCTTGATATGTATAAAAAACCCCACACAAAATCCCCCACAAAAAAAACCAACAAACAAACCAACCAAAAAAACCCACCACATTAAAATGTTAGTTATGTGAAAGCACAGACAAGTCTTTACCTAAATATAGTTTCTGAAGAAAATTATTTCCATTTTCCTTAATACACTGGCAGCACTTTTTTAATAGGATATAAACCTCCCACCTCCAAGAGACAATAAAAAAGCAAAATAAAACTAAAACAAAAAAACCCAAACCAAACAAAAAAAAAAAAAAAGGAGAACCATGTAAACTAGTTTCAGTGCTAGCAAGAAATAGAGAAAATGAAACAGCAGAAAATAAAATAACATGTTTTGCTCTTTCCACTTTATATACATTTGAGTACAACACAAATACTGCTAATTGAGGTTTATAAAATTTAGGGATCTACAGCAATTTTACAAATTAATTGGAAAATGCAAATTATTTAAAAAAAAGGAAAACAAAACTTTCAGAGTTCATTATTTGTTAAAACATTAACTCTAAAACTCTACTGTTTGCAACCAGTTGAGAAACTGGCTTACTTGGCTCTCCCATGACATCACTTGTGACTCGGGTTACTTCTCAATAAAACAGCCCTTACCAGCCCCACACTGATAAAACACCAGAACACTAACTCATCCTCAGTGGTCACACTGTCCATGTATCTGTATCAAAACTTCTCTTTGGTTCTTAGTGGTGCAGAAGAAAGCAAAGGGTGACTCTGGGCTGAGGTGCTGAGTCAGCACTCTGCTTGCAAGACATCCCAAGCCAGCCTACTTGTGTGAAGCAAGAGGAACTAGCAAAACAGCCAGTGCCATCAGAGCACAAGGAGGGAATTCAAAATCCACTTAGCCCTGATGGCTTCAACAGACTTTGAACTGGGACCTCGACACATAGAAGGAACAGAAAGACTCAGAGAAATTAAAAGAACTTTGGGATGGGAAATTTCAGTACAGTGATTTCTTATAGAAATTGTGGCAAGCCACCACACACACGGTTACAAAGGCTTTTGACCACAGGGATGCGTGGTCCTTCTTATCCTCCTGTCACTGGCAGGACCTAGGGCTAACATATCACCAACAGCATTAGCTTTTTTCTTACAGTCTCTGAGCATGCAGTCAAGAAAGCTGTCCACACACAAGATGTACAGTTGTGGTATCTCCATCCCATCACCTACCTTCTGCTACAGAAGAGAGAGGCTTGTCTGAGGAATACAGGACTAAGAGCTGGATTACAAGAACTGCATTTCACATGTTTAGCTGTGTTCGTGCAACACACACTAGTTAATCTCTCCTCAGTAAGCACCTAAACACTTTCACTCTTTGCATTGTTATTACACAGGTTTGTTCTATTAATAATTACCTTTCTGTGACCACAGCACACAGACTTTCTCTCTTGCCAATGCTGCTGCTTTAGAATTCTTCCTCCAGATCTGAACATGTTGGACAGATTACTGTCCCCCCCATGGACGTCAAGACTGGTACAGATATCTTATTGTGCATATCTGAATCTCAGAAAATAAATTACTGCTTAATGATGCTCTCTTCCTTGTGTTACCTCAGGTAGCCTTTGTAAACTTTGTATCTTTATCAAAGCAATCTCGATTGCAAATGACAGTATTGTGTAAATATTCCTTGGGTATTATGTGCAAGAAAACGGAGCAGACATAACACACAACTGTTTTTCACAATAAGCAAGATACAGGCAAAGCACCAAATGAATGCTTGCTCAGAAACATCAGGAAAATGGTGTATAGGATATATAGCCAGAGTAGCATATTCCTAGTTCGGGACCTCATATATCAGTTTCAACTAACAATAAAAGGTTTATAGGGGATTTCTAAATCACAAAGAATGAACATGATCCTGGTCTCTCACCAAGACTTGGGGAATTAATTTAAGATAACAATCAAGAGCGAAGAACACTAACCAATCCTCACCCAAAGTTTGAGTTAGGGGCAAAGGGGAGTTAAAAAAACCCACCAAAAAACAAGGAAGGAAATAAGACACAGAAAGGAATTTAGCTACACTGTCTGGGATGAGAGTGCTTTTTTGAGAGCTCAGAGTGGTGGCATCAAAATCTCTGTTCTGTTCCTTCAAATTTCTTGCATCCTAACACCCTCTCTCATTCCCCACCTTCAGTTTTAGAGGCAGAAAAGATGATCCCTTCCCATCACAGCTGACAGACATAATACTAAAAAATACAAAATGCTTCTCCCTTTAAAAAAACAAACAAACAAACAACAACAAAACAACCAAAGCTCCAACAATGCATACGAGTAGCTAGCATCCCAAAGTTATTACTTAAGATGTTTCGTTCCAGCACCAGCAACTAAACCAAGTAAAACCTCACTTTCAGCACCACCATTACAGGAAGTACTGCTGAGACTTACTCCACCAAACAACAGGCTGGTTACCACTACCGTCCTCCATTTTCAAGTCTGAGTAACCTACTTCATGGTTTTTAGACACTGGGAACGTCCAGAAGAGAAACTGGCACGGACTGCAAATGCACAGCCTGCATCCATCCCCACTGACCGCAGACCAGCTTCTCTAAAGGATGCTGGGCAAGCCACAAGCTTTCTGTGCTCGAATTCGTGTTTAACAGCAGTGGCAGTACTGATAACGAGGACGGGGGGGAAATGGAGGTTGCAAGACAGAGGAGCTGCTGTGCCAGGCTTAGGGATCCTTACGGAGTCGATATTGCCACGTATCAGAGAGCTGGGGGAAGGGAGGAGACATGCCTCGAAAAAACACGGATGATTCTCTGACATGGGCTGGTTTTAGTCCTCGATATATATGTTTTACTGACTGGCTTAGGCCTCTTTAATCTGCGTGCGGTGCAGCACCGAGAACAGTTGACCCCATACAAAAGACCCACAAGCTGGCGGTCCCCACATGGATTTAACGCCACCGGTCTTAGAAGGCGGCTCGCTTTTTTTTTGAGCCGCATTTCGCAGACGCGGAGCCAGGGTTGGCCGTGTCTCGCCGCCGCCCGGCACAGCAGATCTCGGGCCCCGCTCGCCCCCCGCACATGCGGGCACGTCCAGCGCGGATGCGCACCCCCGGCGAGACACCGCCGCGAGCAACAGCGCTCCTCGGGATCCTCGGCTTTACCAAGGGACCGAGGAGCCCCCGAGGCACACCGGCGCTAGCAGTAACACCAGCAAACCAATGCAGGCCGTTCTGAACCTAGAAAAAGAGGAAGGCAAGCACGACGGAAAACGCCTGCAGGGAGAAGCGGCAGGTACGGTGCCAATGCCTCCTTCTCAGCAGCCCCTCTGACCCCTGCCCTACCGCCTCCCGCCAACCCCACGCTCGCCTCACCTCAGGGACGGCCCCGCGGGCTGGGGGACCCGGAGACCCGCCCGGCCGGGCCGGGCCGTGCGGTTTGTGCCGTGGGGACACAGACCTTCTCCGGGGCGGTCACTCCCGTGGAGCTGCCATGCGAGCGGCGGAGGCAGGCGCAGCGGCGTCGGGCTCGGCTCCTAGCAGCGCTCTGCAGCGCGCTCTCCGCATGCAACACGCACCAGCATGGGCCAGCGCACGGACAGCACCGGCGGCAGGGGCCGGCCTCGCACCCGAGAGCGCCGCCCGCGGCCCAGCGGCGGCCAATAGCTCCCGCGGCGCCGCGCATGTGAGAGCCTGGGCGGGCCTGCCCGCTCGCCCCCCGCGCAGCTGCCGAGCTCAGGTGCCCGCGGGGCGTTGGAGTTCCAAGCGCATGGGCACGGGGGAGTCGGGGGGCTGCTAAGCGCGGCCCGAGCACGGCCCCATGTAGTGCTGTGTGCCGGGGCGCCGAGCGGTGTTTGCGGGGCGCGCCTTGGAGCGGGAGCGGTAACAAGCGAAGCAAGTCTGCAGCAAAACCAACGGCTTATAGAATCATAGAGTCTGATTATTCTCGTTGTGCAGGTTAATGAAGTGTAGTACGTGAGGTAACTAAACCAGTGACAAGCTAAACTTATGTTTTAATTATTAAAATGTTATCTGGGGAAAAAACTCCATTGTTTTCTTGCATCTATCTTGAGCCCTTTAGGGAAGCAGAAAGTCAAAGGCACCTTTAGCTTTGGGGGAAGAGAGGGGCAGCAGCTGTTTGGGACGCAGGGACCAATTTCTCCACTGCCATCCCGGGGACTGAGCCCAGCACACTGCGGAAGGAGTCGAACTGACACCCCAAAATCATTAGAAACTTTTTTCCTCATTTAAATGAAATGGCACAAGATCCTCAAGTCATTGTTGAACACTGACTTGACAAGTGACCAGATCTGGTGAGGATTTTAACTTGAACTGAATGTAATCTACCACTTTTGAAAACATACTGAACTTGATCACAAGAAAATACTGACTAATCTTTTTCCAAATCTTTCTTCATTTTGGAGATGGAAAATGGTCCTTAGGTGCTTGTCCAGAATAGTTTTATGGCCTTTTAAAGATTGAGAATCTCCCCTTTATATTTTAGAGGCATTTTAATCAGATCTTCTAGTCTACATGACTGTAAGATGTATCTAGGGTTACAAACAAAAGCACTTTTTAGCAGCAATTCAACTTTTGTGAGCGGAGAAAATCAGGCCAGATTGTCCTGCTCTCAGCTGTTCATCACTATTTTCATACCAGCATTTTAATCTGGTGGAGAATTTTAGCAGAGTTCAGATTGAATCTAATGAGCTGTCAATTATTTTAAGCTTTGATTTTTAATACCTTCATTTGGCCTTTAGTTATTCTCTTCCATGAGATCATCAATGCTTGCATTATTTTTGGCTAGCACTTTAGACCTTGCTGTTTCCTCCATAAGGTGAATTTTTTATTTATTTATTTATTGCTCTCACCTGGTGCCCAAGCTGCATATAGTGCAATACTGGAGCTCCACAGTGATGTGGGGTTAACAGAGATAAAAGCAGCCCAATCTAGTAAATATTAAGGCAAGTGAAAACAGATAATAACAAGAGCTGTTGGCTGGGAAATCCTGAGTCGCAGGCAGCTGGCAGAGAAATTCAAGCGGAAGAAAAAGGATTTTTTCAAATGCCAGAGCTGGTCAGAGCTAGCTGAATCCACATTCACTTGGCAATCAAGACGCTATGCTAAGCTGAGGCACAGCAGCAGAACAAGCAAATAGCTCTAGAGACCTGAGGCAGAAGACACCTGGAACTAGGTAGATCCAGATGCAATTAGGGTTCCTTTCTGATGGGGCAAGTACAAGTGTGAAAGAATGTGTGCTGGGTTGCTTGGTTTGTTTTTTTTTTTTTTTTCCCCAATATGATATGTATTTAAAGGTAACTCAAATTTTCTTTAATTTAAAACTTGTGTTCCTTCACTTTAAGCTTCTGTAGCAAAGACCTCTCCCACTGTCTCAGGTTTGGTCTTGGGCTCAAGCCTCAGTGCTTTTGGGCAGCTCCTTCCAGGTTGCTTTTTCTGGCTTTGGCTGCCTGGGACATGCTGAGGTGGGATAGAAAAGAGAGGAGGAGAGTTTAAATCCTGGAAGAGCTCTGTTTGGGGCAAATATATGTTACAGCTGTTACCCTGGTATAGAGTTGTTTCAGCAGAAGTACAAATCAGCTCCACATTACTCCATATGATAAGAGAGGTGCCAGAAACACAGACAGTGGAGGAAAAATGACTTCTTTCCACTTGTGCAGTTTTGATGTTGGCCTTTTACAATTAAAATAAAAACATATTATTTTCATCTGTGGCTCAGAGAACTGAGTTAGTGATTGCATTAACAAGCAATAGTGATGCAGCCAGATACCTCACAGGATAAATTTATCCTGTTTGCTTTTAAAACTGCATTTTAGTTTCAATTGTTCAAATGACCTAACATTTGCTAGTCAAAAAATGCCAGATATTTCTACATTAGAATTATCCCCATTTTTGTATCATTAAATTTTTTGAGAGTATATAGGTCTCCCAGTAGAGTTATGTTTTTGGTGATGTTGAAAAGCTAATGATTTGATATGTTTTCCAGTTCTTCCCTTCTTTCACTCAAACAGCCATCCTGTGCATCTCAGCTATGCCTACTTGACATTGTCTAGTGGGTGTCCAAGCTCAGTCCAAGAGAGCCAGGTGCAGGAGGGACACCAGCAGAAGGTGAACATAAGGAAGAAACAGTGCCAAAAATAATGATTGCCAGTGGTTCTTCCAAGAACAGCAAGGAAACTGAGACATATTTCAGTCCTGGATTTGAGTGGACTAACATTTTTCTCCCAAGCAAATTTAAGATGAACGGTAATACTAAAAGGTAAACGAGGTAGTTACTTGGGGAGAAGTACAGAGGGCAACATAGAAAGGAGATACAGGTAGGGAATTGTTTTTCCTTTCTCCAGAAACACAGCAATTCAGATTCATGGAATGGGCAAAACTTGAAGGGGAAGACTCCAGTTTAAATAAGGAGGAGGATGTGTATGAGTCATTTCACTTGGTTACTGATCATCTGTGCCAAGAAAAAAAGGGTTTCTAAGTGCTGAACGGTTCAGCCCATAGTGCTCATCTGGACCACGTGGGCAGGAAGATGGGGCTGGGCATGCAGCTGTGTTTATCAGCCTTGATCTGCCACTTGTCACCCAGCCAGCCATTAGTGCCACCTCCATGCCCCATGCCCTCCCACAGCAGCCGTGCAGCTAATTTTCCAGGCAAAACTAAGCAATATGTTGGCAGCCTTTTTATTGCCCTGAGGTCAGGTGAGGTTGGCAAAGATCTGTGCTGAAAAAAGGAGGATTGTCTCTGTCTTACAACATCAGAACAACTGTTTTAGATAAAAAACAGTTTCTTCTCCCTTCTAATTACATCCAGGACTCTACATTGTGCTCACCAGTTCTTCTGTGTCATTTGCAATAATACAAAGCCACAGAATCACAGAATAGTTGGGATTGGAAGGGACCTCAAGACCATCTAGTCCAACCATGCTGCTAGAGCAGGATCACTTGGAGTAAACCAACCAGGACCACATCCAGGCAGGTTATGAATGCCTTCAGAGACAGAAACTCCACAACCTCTTTGGGCAGTCTGTTCCAGTGCTCTGCCGCCCTCAAAGTGGGAGGAGGTTAGTCTGTGGCTAAATGAGACCATTTCACCTGAATAGCTCTTAGTATTTTCTTAATTTTGCACTTTGTGATGGTTTGAAACTGTCTTTTTAATTTTTCTTTGCAAAGTTCAAGCAGAGAAAGTGAAAGAGTGTAAATAAGTCACTATTGGGTGTAAGGAATCAAAATAATGATTGTTCTAAACACTTCCATTGGATAGATAGAAATGTTTAAGAACTATTACCCAAAACAAAGTGGGGCACTCTGCACTCTGCATTCTGCAGTGGGGGCAGTTGCTGGGCTGTCTGGCTGCTGTTTCTTCTTCTCTTCTGGCTGATGATAACACACTGACCTTGGCAGCTAAGTTAACACCTTTTTCTGCTTTAGCTAACTCTGCTTTCTGTCCAGGGGGGCCTTGGGAAAGGTCCCCTTTGAGGGGAAGCAAAGGGATCTTGGTTGTGTTTTTCTGTTGATTGTATATATTTGTAAATGTTGTGAATTGTGTATATTTGTACATATTCATTGCATTTCATCATAGATTGTAGATTCTGCTTGTAAATACAGCTTTCATTTGCTTCCAGACTGAGCTAGCCTGATTATTGTCGGTGGAGGGGAAACTTCAGCTCACACTGACACACACTTTACTACTTCTACACACTTTACTACTTCTACAATCTCTACCTCTTCTGCTTACTCTCTTTTCCACAAAGATTAAATGATAAGCATGGAGGCTGAACAGGAAATTAAAATCAGAAAATTAAAACAGAAAATTAAAAATTAAAACCAGAAAATTAAAAACCTGGGATTAAACCGGGGTTGTTTAATCTGGAGAAGAAGAGGCTGAGGGGAGACCTTATTGTTCTACAACTACCTGAAAGGAGGTTGTAGTGACATGGTTGTTGGTCTCTTCTCCCAAGTAATAAGCAATAGGACAAGAGGAAGTGGCCTCAGGTTGTGCTGGAGGAGGTGTAGATTTGGTATAAGGAAACATTTATTTACTGAAAGAGTGACTAGGCAGTGAAACAAGCTGCCCAGGGAAGTTGTGGAGTCACTATCTCTGGAGATGTTAAAAAAAAACATGTGGACATGGCACTTCAGGCTGTGGTTTAGTGGGCATACTGGTATTGGGTTGACAGTTGGACTTGATGATCTTACAAATCTTTTCCAGCTGAAATGATTCTATGATTCTAGCATAACTATAATTAGCAGAGTAAGACCAAAAAGACCCCACCTTTCAGCTTTCACAGCTTGGCCATCCCAGATCACTGGAACAATTCTCCGCCCTCCCCACACCCCCTCCAAGCCTGGACATTTTAGTCTGTTATTTCTTTCTTCAAATCATGCCTGAAAAATCCTTCTTTCTTCAGATCTTGATTGGCTTTCTTGGTGAAATGCTGTACCTATGCTAGCACTTAACCTTTACTTCCCCAGTCCCACAGTTACAATAGTTAAGCGCTTGCTGGTTTTGTTATTTCTTTAGTAGAAGTTTTCTTTAAAATAGCCTAGCCACAAGGGCATAATGAGGTCCACAGCTGGGCACAGCTTTCTGAGCAGCAGGAGGAAAGAGAAAGAACATAGTGGCACCAAAATGCTTAGACCCTGCAAATGACTGATCTCTAGCCATTCAAATGGCTGAAGATTAAGGACTCACTCAGCTGGAACATTTAAAAAAAAAAAAAAAAGAAAAAATAGAAAAAGAAAAAAACAACCAACCAACCAACTAAAACCAAAAACCAGAACAGTTGAGGCAAAAGAAGGAAAAAAAAAAGTGTTAAGGGAATAATATATACTTTTTTTTTTTTTTTTTTTTACATGCTACATCTTCTCTGTCTTCCTATTCTCCTATGGGACAAAGAAACCACCAGTCATTCTGTAGTAGGAGAATAGAAAAAGCTTATTTAAAAATGAGAATCCTTAAGCAGGTACTTGGAGCACTTTTTCCACCTTACCAACTGCAACAGGGCTGCTGTGTTTGTGCCTGGGAGCTTGCAGAACCCAGACTTGTCACCATAGCACTAGGAGAAGCTGATTTTGCTTAAAATGGCTATACTAATCTTTTCACTTCAGCTGCAGGAGTTTCTGCTGGTTATGTGTACATAGTATAGATCAAACAAAATCAATTGCTCCATTCTAGAGACTTTACCCAAGGGAAAACATAGCAACAACATGATGTAATTCCACATCTGAAATCCTCTACCCAAGGGAAAACATAGCAACAATATAATATAATTCCACCTCTGAAATCCTCTTCCCAATACTTTTTCAAGTACAACAAGAACTAACCAAAGTATGCCAGTCCCTAAAACTTTGATGATCCTAGAGGTCTTTTCCAACAGAAACAATTCTATGGTTCTGCAATTAGACATCCACTCCCTGGGCAACCTGTTCCAGTGTCTCACCATCTTCATGGTAAAGAACTTCTTCCTGATGTCTGATCTGCTTCTACCCTCCTCTGGCTTGGAACCAATTCCTCCAGTCCTATCACTACCTGAAACCCTAAAGAGTCCCTCCCAGCTTTCTTGTAGGCTCCCTTCAGATATTGGAAGGTCACAATAAGGTCTTCCCCAAGCCTTCTCTTCTCCAAACCGAACAATCCCAACTCTTTCAGTCTGTCCTCATAGGAGAGGTGCTCCAGCCCTCCGATTGTCCTCATTGCCCTTCTCTGGACATGTTCCAGCACATCCATATCTTTCCTGTAATAGGGGTTCCAGAACCAGACACAGTACTCCAGATGGGGTCTCATGAGAGAATCACCTCCCTCAACCTTCTGGCCACACTTCTCTTGATAGAGCCCATGATACAGTTGGTTTTCTGGGCTGCAAGTGTATTCTTGTGACTCCTATCCACAGCTACTGTGGCAATCATTTAAAACCTGCTTCATCTCCTGCTCAAAGACAAGGAAGGAGTTGCACATATGTATAGTGCCAGTGAAGCAGGTTACTACAATCTACAAATCATTCTCTCTTCTCTGTGTTTACCTTGAATGTAAATTAATTTGAGACAGTACTGGTGGATATTTTTTTTTGTGTTACACAGCAGTGAATTCACTGCCACCATTGTATAGGCCACCATAAAACAACTAAACATGTATCTCCCCTGCCCCCAAACACCTCTAACTCATTTTATCACCACATGGGAAGAGGTAGTGGGATAAAGAAGATCTGATCATGCCTTAACCCAAAATAACATTTTGCTCTGTCAGGTTAATTATATGTTCTGACATCAGAAACTGAAATTAGCAGGCGGTTTTCCCCTGAGCTGCCCAGAGACTGTAGGATGAATCACATCTGCTCTTGTGCTGTACCCAGGACCATGGGGAACAAGGGATGGAAAGACCAGGATATTTATTTTCCTGCTCAGATTTCTGTGGCTAGAGAATCATATCCACGTTCTGGATTTGTTGGTGCTGTGTTGTGACTGGTTGGTATCGCTGTCATCCCATGTGTGTCGGAAATGGCCATCATCTTCCAATAGACACATTTACACAGCCACAAAGGCATATTCACTGCTTTGCTTTGATCCTGGTGTGAATTCTTGGCACCACAGTTAGTTTCTCAAAATGCCACTGAAACTTTCTGAAGTTTGACTTGAGAACAGTGCTCCACACGGAGCATTCCCCTGGGGAAAAAATTGTAGCCAGACCTTTTTAACATTTAAATACAGAGAAAACACTCCCTGAGTAACTAAGATACCCTCCTCCTGCTTTGAGCTATTTAGCACCAGATACCCTGAAGTTAGCCTAAGTCTTAAATCTTACAAAAGAAAGAGCACTGACACTTCTTTTGCTCGCCTTTTCATATCTTTTTACAGCTAAAGTTCTGGCATTGCGTTTCCATGGTGGTTGCTTTTCAACCACTTCTCCCTCTCTCAGGCCTCTTTTCTTCACATTCCTTTATGTTGTTTAAAACCTCCCCTTACCTGGGTGCAGCAGAGCTGCCCGCAGTTACCTCTGCCAAACGCCTGCCTCCCTCTCTCCTTCCTTGCGGCAGCTCCTGCCAGGCTTCGCCTACTCTTCTTCCTCTCCCAGAGCTCCCTCTGCTGTTAGACGCCGCCGCACTTTGGAGTAACCTGTGTAAACCAGGGAAACCCCAGGCATGGTTTTGGAGGGCTGATACAACTCATGCAGGATCAAGGCTGCTCTGGGGTGATAGGGAGCAGCGGGGACAACATTGCCTGGCTGCATTGGCCTCCTCCTACCAGCTCTCTCCTCTGCCAGGATGCCTCTTGAAGACAAATGGAGCAGCATCCTTGCCAAACACCCATTCCCATTAGGGGTGTCATTCCTGTTGGGAGCCAATAGATTAGGAAACACTGCTCCTTTGGACAGAAAAAAAGTGGCCTTTGTGCTATGCCTGCAGGTGTTTAGTGTAGGGCATTAGCTTAATGCTGTGGAGTAGCTGTACACTGAAAGTGCTCATTAATTACAGGACATGCAATAGGAGAGGAAGGGAGAATTATGTAAAAAAATATTGAGTGAAGAATAAGGGCCCAGCCTGTGAAAAATGTGTGCTATTTCTGGCTGCTGTAAGCAGGCTGGCCCTGCACTGTGACAGCCTCTTTGGAAGGCACCAACACGCTGTAGGTGCCTGGAGGTATGAGCCAGCTGAAGCAGGCCTGGCAGAGCCAAGGCACTGGAGGTTTAAGCCCCCAACCCCATGGTGCATGGGCATGAAGGACTGGAAGGAGGGATGCTCATTCTCCCATTTCCCACTCCAGAGGTCATGTACTGCAGAGCAACTTCCTCTCTGTACAGCACACACATACCTTGCTGCTGACAAGATGCTCAGCAGCTCTTGTTCTGCTGGGCCTTGGGATACATAGGGTTGAGGATAAGAGAGCAAGAAATCCATTGCTCAGCAGTGTGGAGGCCCAGCCCCAAAACAGGCCAGTAACTTGTGCTGGTTTTGACAGAGGCAATATCCTGTAGCCCTGGTGCCCAGGGGCAGTGCATGGCTCTGCTCCCACCCTGAGGGGCATGACAGGAAAACACACCAAGCTATCCCCTGCTAACGCATTTGCACACTTGTTGCATTTTCCTGCATATGTTACCATAGGAACTGCAGCCCCAGCATCTGCTGCTGCCTCTAAGCCCAGGTGAGCTTGGTCCACCACTGCTCCTCCACCTGCCTGCTCTGCTGGCTTCATCATCTGCCCCCTGCGCTGCTCATGAATTACCTGCCTCATCCTCTTTTTTGAGGCAACAATCAGATAATTGCTGTAGCTGCTAATTACTACACTAGCTATAATTTGCCTATTAATTTCTCTCTCTCTTTCCTCCTACCTTGGAATATTTCCATCTCTCCACCCTTTCCACCTTCACATTAGGTCTGCTCTCTAACTCCCATCCCCTTTTCTCTCACACTCCTGAAGCACACAAATTCTTACACTGCTGTACCGTTTCCTTCCTCTTCACCTCCCTATTACTCACAGCTTCTGTGGTCTTCCCTAGCATGTCTCCTCCACCCCTTCTCCCAGTCCTTCTCCTCCAGTTTTCTTTCCATTAGACACCCTGCCCACCACCTCATGCTACTTCATACATTCCTCTTTATTCTAGCCCTGTGCAGGACACTGTCAGCTTTTCCCAGAAGTGAAGCAGCCTTGCTCCTCTCCTGTACTCTCCCTAGATCTTACAGTGTCAATATTGCTCATTTGCTGCTCTTGTTTCTTCAGATACCCCATAAACTACATTTTCCACCTCCTGATAGCTTGTACTTCAAGCCCTACTCCATCCTTTACCTCTCCAAATCCTCACTTTCCTCCACTCTCCTTCACCAACCTATCCAAGGTAAGCATGTTATAATCTCTCACTATCCTCAAATCCCACTATGACCCACCTGTCTTCTTCCTCATCTTCCAAATGGGAAATTCCAGCCAGCACCACAGCCAGCTCTGCTCAGCCTGAGAGTCCTGATGTATACCTTTATTCTAGGGCTTGCATCATCATCTTTCCCAGCTTCTCACTTCTCTGTCCCCATACCCCTGGCTTTTGGTGCCGTTGACTGCAAATTCCCTTTGAAATCACATTCTCTCCTGACTCTTAAATCCCTTTTCTTCTTATCACCTCCTCCCTTTCCGCACAGCCCTTTGGACCAGGTGCCCCAGTGTTTTCCCTCCATCCCCACCTGAGGCACATTATTTATCCTTCTTTGCTGCCATCTGTGCCCTGCTCTCTCCATTAGTGGGTCTCTGGAACTCCTGCCCTCTCCTTCCGCCCATGTAAAGGCCACAGATGTCTCCTGGGGTACCTTGTGAAGACCATCTCATCTGCCTAGAGGCTTTAGCTAGTATCTACAGTTGTGCTGGCTCCCACTCTAAGGGAGTGCCTCTCTATCTTGCATCTCAGACAATCTCTACCTTCTCCTAGGTACACTTGAGTGCTGCAAATACCACCTTCACTAATCCTTTCTTTTCCTTGCAAGTCCTTGCATTCCTACATTATGTTTTCCTAATGGTAACATTACTCTTTCTTGCTGGGTTTCTTCTGCTTTCAATTCTCCAGCCTCATCTTACCACCTCAAACCTCCTAGTGGTCATGAAGTCACTACGTTTAGACTGTTGCTGCAGGACATGCAGAATATATGCATGTAAGAGAGCACATTGAGAAAGAATTTTCCACTTGTATTGTATCTTCTTACATACTTCAGACCATCTGTGGAAAGCTGTTAAATGACTAGTTGGAAACATATCATAAGATCTTGTTATTTTACTAAAAACATTAATTTAGCAGGCTTAGATCTGAGAACTCAGCAAAATGCTAGCAATTTTTCGTGCTTCCCAATTTTGCTCATCTTTTTAGAACAAAGAGGTCTTATAGCGTCCCAGAATCTTTCTGTACCCTATGAAACTTTTGAGCCCCCATTTGGCTGCTGGCTTGGCATGTCTTACACATTGCTGTAGTCCCAGGTCCACACATGCTTGTTAATAGAGCCTGGAGTAATTTTCATGTGCATTCTCAAGTCAGTAAAAGTGTGATAGCACTTTGTTATTTGTGGTGACACCTCTGGGTCCTGAGATCAGTACATTATCATGTCATTTTTAAGCCTTTTTGCACTATTCTTTTAGGTTTGTTTTGGTTTGGGGAGCAGATGAGTCCTTAGAAGCACAGGTCTTATCCCTGAAGTTTTCCCATGAAATTTTCCATCATAAGTCAAACATTTTTATGTGCACTGGCCGGCCCTTTGCAGTAACATCAGACATGAGGCAAATGTTTCCTTCTATTGTCTTTGCATCTCCCAAAAGACCTTTGACTCAAGTGTCTTTGCCAACAAAAAAGAAGCAAAAGCAGTTAACAGATCAAGATCACTGATGATGGTAGAAGTGAGCTGACTGTGATGCTGTTGCTGTTTATTTTTCTGAACAAAGTACAACCAGTTTGCTCAGGGTAATGTTTTGCCAGTTACCTCTCCCAGTTACTATCCTTACCTCAAATTCCTCATGCTTCATACTGGCCAACAAAAAGGACTGTGGTGGGTCAACTTTGACTGGTTGCCAGGTGTCTACCAATCTCCTCTGTCACTCCTGTTCTCAGCAGGATGAGGTGGGGAGGTGGGAGGAGGCAGGGGGCTATAGAGGTGTGGGTCAGGAGTGGGGTGGAGTAGGGCAGAATATAAGATAGAAAAAACTCATGGGTCAAGTTAAAGGCAGGTTAATAAAAGCCAAGGCCATGCATGGAAATGAAGGAGAATGAAAGACTTATTCTCTGCTTCCCATCAGCAGCTCATGCTCAGCCACTTTTCAGGAAGCAGGGCTTCAGTCCCTGGTTGTTCTGAAAGAGCAAACATCTTACTAATGAATGTCCCACCCTCTCTCCTTTCTCTTTAACTGCTGAGCAGGTATCATATGGTATGGAATATCCCTTTGGTGGATTTGAGTCGTTTGTCCTGGCTATGTCCCCTCCCAAGACCTTGCCCACTTTCAGCCTACTGGGAATGTTAGAGAAACAACCTTGATGCTGTGCCAGCACTGTTCAGCAGTAACCAAAATACTGACATGTTATCAACACCTTTCTAGCTACCTTTCTACAAAGCACAGCTGTTATAAGGAAAATTGACTCCATCTCAGCGAGACTCAGT
Organism: Indicator indicator; assembly: GCF_027791375.1. Taxonomy (NCBI): domain Eukaryota; kingdom Metazoa; phylum Chordata; class Aves; order Piciformes; family Indicatoridae; genus Indicator; species Indicator indicator. The sequence goes on along the minus strand of NC_072019.1, from coordinate 11,522,377 downwards.
ACATACAACTAGATCACATAAGGAACACTGAAGGGACATGTAGGCCTCCATTTCTTCCCATCACTGTGTTTGGAATATGTTTCCAATTGTCCTAGTCACAGAGCAATCCAAAACCCAAACCAAAACCAAACCAAAACCAAAACTCAACCAAAAAAAGCCCCAACAACAAAAAAAACTTGTCTACAGTGGTAATTGAAGACGTCCTATCAAACCCCATTATAGAGAGCTACACACTATTAAATTCTTAGTTACATCAGAAAAATCAACATCTGCATGGCTTCAGAATACAATGCAGTTGATTTCCATATGCCCTGACAGAAAAGAGAGAACAGATCTTGAAACCAAATGAAATCTTTCTTGGGAAGATGCCCATTAACATGCTCTTCTACCCCCTGACATGCCTACACAGAATCCAACCTTTCCTTGCAGGAGATAAGGAACGAGGTAGGCCACCCCCTGCAAGGCAGCAAGTTCATCCAGCCAGAGGTCCTCATACCTTCCTGGGCTCCCCAGCACTCTCTAGGCCCTGCACAAACTCCTCTCCATCCATCAGTTCTGTTGAGGGGCTGTTTTCAGAGTGGAAGAGTAAGCAAGTGCCTTGCTGCTTTGTGTATCTAGTTTTGAGTGTGCCACATTCAGCTTTTCCAGTCTTGTTCTACTCACCTAACACCATCTGCTGGTTCCAACAGCCCTATGAAGGAAAACAAAAGCAAAATTATCAAACAACTCAGCCACAGCTGTAGTACAACATCTGGAGCTGGCCACTGTTAGAGGGAGCAGGGATCCCAAGATGGTTCACAACCTACCATGCATGGTGGGAGCCCTGGTTATAGATAACTCACTGTTTCCTTTTGTCCTTCCAGATAACAGCCTTTCTGTGGTGCTCCATAATGGATCAGGTGATGACTGCAGCCTTTGACTGGTATCTTCCAATAATTGTTATAAAATAGCCACTTTATCCCAGCTCTGGGAAAGTGTTCTTTGTTTTCATGAGGCCACTCTTGCAGCACAACCAACATAAACATTTTGCCTTTGTAGTTTTCACTTTATTACTACAAAGATACTCAAAAGATGATCAGGCTTTGGAAGTAAACTCTTCTCCAGCTACAACTGTTCTCTGATCTGGGTCCGGGCTCTGTGCAAATCATACTAAGGAGTTGTTGCATAGCTGTCCAGAGAGCCTGTGTGGGAAGGTATATTTCTGCAGCCCTTTGCCTCTTCAAATAATGGCTCAGATTCTCAGGCAGGCCAAACTCCCACTGAAGCGAAGGAATCAGGTTCTCAAGCCAGCCTGAATCCTACCAGCGTTTGCTGGGTCGAGTGAAATAAATCGTCCTTGGTGGCTGGCAAAGGGACTGTCACAGCAGGGCTGCTGGGTGGCGGCGCTGCCGGGCCCCGACAGCAGGTGACACTGCGGACCGCGGCTGGGCGTGCGACGCCGGCATCTCCACCACCCAGCCCGAAAGCCCAGCGGGGCTCGGCGCTGGGCGAGCGGTGCTGTAGCCGGGGCGGGGGGCTGCCACACCGCGGCCATCAGCTCCGCCGTGGGAATGGCCCCACGAAAACGGTGGCTGAAGCGGGGCCTGAGCGGTCCGTCGGTAGGAGGCGCCCGGGCGCCTCTTTTCATCGCGGGCTTTAGACCTTTACAGGTCACTCTGAACTGCACTCCAGGAGCATCACTACTAGTCCGAGGGTTCATGATAATGCTCTGGAAAAAGGCAACGTTTTCCTGTTTCCATGGCCAATAAGAGAGTCAGCCATAGGACAAAATGCGCTTTCTTAAAGCTGCGTCTGGTTTATACCTATGCTATGAATGGATTTCAGAGTGGCATCAGGTTTTTTAACTTCTGTTTTCTTTCTAACAGACTTTTGTGGTCAGGAAAGCATTGCACACCTAAATATTTAAAAAATATTACAAGGGAGAGAAAAGAGAAAGAAAGGCACAGGAAAAAATCCTAACTTGCATACAGTTAAAGAATTTATTCTAGCATTAGGGATGGAGGAAGTTACAAAGACTTCTCATGGAAGTTTATACGCATAGATCTTCCAGAGGACCTATCCCATTTAGACCCCTGCCCTCACTCACCTGGGAGGGCTAGATCATGAGAGGAAGTGAAGAACCATAGAACCATAAAACTGTTGAGGCTAGAAGAGACCTTTGAGATCAAGTGCAACCTCTTGCCTAGATCTTGCAATCCCACCACTGCTGCTGAGCCACTGCCACTAAGCCATGTACCTAAACAGACATCATATTGTCCCCTTACCTGCCAATAATGGATATTGCTTGTGCTGGGCAGCTGAATCCACAAACAAGTGAAATTCGTTCTCCTATGAACGCACTTTGCTAGCTGATCATTCTTCTTCCAGCTCTTTCCTTTCAAGCAAAGGAAGGAGATTCACTTTCAGTGTCACCAGTGAGCTTACACAGGGCAAATACCCAAGATCATCAGCCCTCCCCACTTGCTTCACTGCTGCAGTAAATATAGCTTTAACGTGGACTCTGCCAGCAGCCACAATTCTACTGAAACACTTGAGAATTTGGAGATCATGTGCAGCTTCTTGGTATGCCACTGAGGCCTGGATGGAAGCCAGAAAAGAAGACAGGAAGGGCCCACAGGAAATGGAGTAGAGGCTGGCAGTATAGCTACAGATAAACAGAACACAATTTGCTTACCCACCACTTCAGAGAGCCCAAGGTTTCTGAGACAAGTTTCTGCACAGAGCTGCTAGACACCGTTCAAAAACTCCTGAGACTGGTCCATGCAGGAGCAGCAACTGGAGAGCAGAGAGGGCACCAAAGGAGGTATTTGAGCCCTGCAGTCCTAAAGATGGGAGTGGAGCACAAGAGATAGTTACTTCAGAGAGCCAGCAGAAAGGAGAGGAAAAAAGCAGGAGCAAATGCTGTGACAGGTCCTAGATCTTCTGTTTTCTCTCTTTAGGATCTCCCCATACTGATGCCTTCCAAAGTGACAGGTAAAAACTGCATGCTACTCTGTGTTACCAAAGATAGGTTTGCTGTGACTGAACAGAGAGCAGTGTTATTCCCTCAGGTGCTGCATGAGAGATTGAAGACAGCACTCATTTGCTTAGCAAGAGCCTTACATGATGGAGTGCTGCCTATCTTTAGCTTTTTGCTATTATTTTTTTTTTTAACAGCACTCTCTGCTGCTGGCTAGGTCTCTCCAAGTCCATTACTCTGCCTGTGCCAGTCACCCATCTCAGCTTTGTTTGTTTCTTGATGGAAGCTGCTGGATCACACAGTACTTCTGGATTTCTTCCTTCAGGTTGTCCAGGTTCTGTATTTACAGGTGCTTTCTGTAAAGGGAACAGTACAAGCCACCTGCATTGGACATGCATAGCCAGGAGCCTCCTTCACCTTCCCCCAGCACTGCTGCCTGCTACTCTGGCACTCAGCCTGGGGAAATGAACCCCAGATCACCTCAAATTCACATCAGCTTGTCAGCTGTGCACAGGCAGGTGTGGAAGGAATGATGCTGTACAGGGATGGGACAGAAGAGTACCTACCACACACAGCATGTTCTGAGCAGGCTCCAGTAGTGTAAAAGCACAGCCTGTCCTAAGCACTGATAGGGTAACAGGAATCACCACTCTGCAAGAAATGTGGGTGGTACAAACAAGGCAGCTTGCAGGTTAACCCACCAAGGGGCCAGTGGCAGCACAGCTATATCAAAGACCTTTGCTCTGAGCAGCACATCCTGCTAGCAGGAGAGGCAAGAAATCTGGCCTCAAGGTACTGCTTCAAACCAGCTGACTCTGTACCTGATGTGTGTTGAATCCAGACACTATTAACTGGATTTGACTTACTCTTTACATCCATGAAGACAAATTAAACAGGTGGAAGTCTCCCCAGTCAGTGCAAATTAATCCACATGAGGATTCGTACCAATAAACTGTAGAGATTTGAAGGTGTGCTGCATCATGACCCTCTCCTGTGGACTTTCCACTCATTCAGACATCTTGTCTCAAGACATTTCTGCATCATGAACATGTATGTTCACTCTCCAGAACAGGAAGGTTTTTCAGATTTCCATGTGTGGCTGCTAGAAATCCATACACCTCCTGTATTAATGGCTTCGTCTCACACTACTTCCTTTTTAGCAGCAGTGAAAATAAAAAAAAAGATGCCCACATGATATAATTACATGTAATAATGATACATGATTACTGAATGACCCAGTGTCCACTTACCAAGGCTGCACAGTCTTAGTGATGTGGGACTGTCCACAGAGTTAGGGCACGATTGCTTTGTCCCTTGCGTTTCCAGGGCAGTGTAACTCTCTGCCTGCCTTGGCCATGTGTTGAGGTTTGCTTCCATAAACCTGATAAACTTTCTGTTAGTTGATCCCTTTCCCAGTGCTTTGGAAAACCTCTGTTGTTGTCCATCTTGGCCTCAAAGCTGATTTTCAGAGAGTGCCATCCTTTTTCTCCTTCCAGAAAGCTTTGTTGCTGGGTGAAGGACTTCCAGGTTCTTATCAGGCTCTAATTTGACATTTTACTGTGTTGGCCTTTTTTTTTTCCCTGGCTGCTTAATTAGACTCCAAGTCTTCCTGCAATTCAGTGATCTAAGAATCCAGGTCACTGTTTCCATCAGAGCTGCTTCCTCCTCCACCTTTGCTGAGCTGCTCATAGATCTTCTTCCTTCCTGGGCAGACCTCCACGCTCCTCAGGCAGCGCCTGCAGATGTGCTACCTCTCTCCTCCTCTGTACACAATGCCTCCAGCTCCCTTCATGGTTTTTCTCCTTGAATTAGAGACAGCAATCAGTTGAACAATTCCTGCGAGAAATATTTATTTGATGCCTGAAGTTTATGAGACTCAACACGCTTCAAGGGTCCCTAAAGTAACAGGAGCTGCTGACAAGCTTTGTGTGTAGATGTGAAAAGCCACCCAACGCATCTCACTTGTTCACTTGCATTCCACACAACGGACCAGGACTTTACGTCCTCCCTCCTCATGCTTATGTCAAGGTTGATGGTGCACCCAGAGACCTCTCTGACTCACTGGAATCCTCAAGACCTCCATCCCTGCCTATGGCCCAATAGCTCCATTTTGGGAAGCCCCCAGGCTTGGCATGACCCCCCTTGTGGTTGAGGCTGGATCTGGGCTTGTCTCAAACCAGTACTGGCTCACTGGCCTAGCTCAAGGACTGACTTCCCAGGATGGGCAGAGCCTACTGGAATCATGACATTACCAGCCTGGCTTTACCCTGCCAGCATCGTGGACCCCATGGCCCCACTTGCCTTTCTTCCTGTATGTCTCAGCTACTCACAAGGCCCACATCTTTCAGCCCCATAGACCTCCCTAGCTCCACAGCTGTAATAGTCTGTGCTGGTGCATCCCTCCTCCACCTACAGGCAGTAGCCCAGGCACGTAGTATGGAGGAAGCACTGGAGGGGCTGCCTGCTCCCAAACCTGAAGCTTTCATGTGTATTGCCAGTCTCCAGCATGTTATTGTTCAGGGCCAGATGCACCTCATCCCATGGAGAGCCTTGCAAAGCAGTTTCTGCCAGAACAGTAGCAGTGTCCCATCACAGCATCTATACTGCAACAGGACAGCTGCTGGCTGCTATAGATCTGCCGTCACATTTTCCCCCTCTCTACATTTCCATGGGAAGCAAGAACCTTACCTCTTGAAATTCATCTATTGACTGCTGCTTGATAAAAGCCAGCTCCTAGAGGAGTCTGCTCCACACACCTACCCTTGCTGAGATTCCCATTAATAATTGCTCAGTCTGTCATTTGGATTTGGGGAAGCAGGGGGGGGGTTTCCTTACCTACAGATGTTTCTGTGTCTTTCTTACTTCCCTCTGTTTTTAACGTGATAGCACACACAGGCTGTGCTGTGAACAAGCGAAATTGCATGTTCCAGCTTCGATAGAAGCCACTGACAGGCTCTACATTTTATGATTCAAAGGTATTTATAATTCAGCAGGAGGCTTTCAAAGTGCATACATACATACATACATTCTCCTTTTTCTTTGATTTAATATTTTGCTGCTTTTCAGAGGAAGTAGGTACTCATCACATACATGAACCATCATATTTTTTTAAGAACTGGAAATATTTGCATTTCTGTTTCTTTTTTCCCCCCCCTACTTGTCTGTTTTTCAAGTTGCATTCCAAGGAGTCTCTTTTAAAATTCATTTTTTCTATTCTTTAAAGACTGCTGGACATCTCTTCTTTGCTCCTGCTGTGTTATCTGTAATCCTTTATTACTGCCTGCACTCCAAGCCTTTCTCTCTCTGAGTAGTCCAAAGTCACGGTAACACAGGTCTGACCTCTGTTCTATGGTCACATTAAAGGCATTTGACCTTTTTTTTGTGCAGATAACTGCACAGTGCTGGCAGCCCCTTTTTCCTGTGCTTTGTGTACTAAAGATTTGCAGTAATGCACCTGAAAAAGAACACTCTCCACTAGATCTTATTCCTGGGCACTTACAGAGAATTCCTTTTACCCTCTTTTTTTTTCCTCTTACATAAGAATATAATTCTCTTTCATCATTTTCTTCAAGGAAAATAAAAATTATCTTTTAACATCCTGGGAAATTTCATTATAAGGAGATTTCTGTGCTTGCTTTCCTTACATCTGGGCAACGTGACAGGTCTGAACAAAGTAATTCTCAGAGGCAATGTCCAACATCAAGAGGGCAAAGAGCAACAGGGCAAAGGGGAAAAAAAACCACAACCAAAAAAACCCCACATTTGACATTCATAAAGCAAAACAAACCTGTAAATGGAGCAACTTACTGAAGTACCTTGCTCTGTCTCCTGTCACCAAATCTGTTTTACTTTTGCCAGAAGGAGTCCATCCCCTTGAGCCAGGTCATTCCTGGTGATCTTTGATTCCCCACTGGGTGCCCAAAGGCCATGATGTCCTGTGACTTTCTCATTGTGAAGACTCCTTCCCAGAGCCTGGGGCCAGCCTATTGCTGTCGTTTAGCAGCCCTAAGTCAACCCTGATGCTACATCACCAGGCCACTGCAGAGCTGTGGTTCCTGGGCACCCTTCACTGTAGCATGAGCAGATCCAGTGTACAGAGTGAAAGGAAGAGTGAAGATGGCAATGTAGGTTTAAAAAAAAAAATTAAATTTGCATCTTTCTTTATTCTGGTTCCTAGTGTGAGACAGCAGCTGATATTGTCTGGGATTGCCCACGACACTTGGATCAATAAAACAGACCCAAGGCGTTTACCATGAATCTTCAGGGAGAGGAACTGTAGGGCTGTCCTGCACCACACTTAGATCATGAGTATGCTCTTAGGGCTCTGGAGCTGGTGGCTTTATACTGCAGCTCAGGAGGCCAGCTGGCTTCCAGGAGCTGTAGTTCTCATGCCGTGACAGCTTCCATGTCAGACTCCCATTTAAATATGTTAAGAAAGACTTGCTCAGGAGAAAAGAAGTTTCCCCATGCTCAGCCCTCGCTATCTCCCAGCAAGCATGGCATGTAGTACTCAGCTTTCCCAGCTGAGTTGAGCAAGTGCCCCAGGAAAAGGGACCATAAAGAAGACAGAAGAGATTGCATTTTGTGGCCCAGGACATCTACTTATCTCCCAAGGGCCTGCAGAGCACTGGTCTATCTATTTTTCTTCTAAGAAAAAAAAACAAACATAACACAGCAAGAAAACCTTTGCTGTTGCTTTTATAATCAGCATGATCAAAACAACAATTCCCAATGGCATTACAGTGCAGGGCTACTGTAAGGATTGCTGATCTGGGGCTGCTTTTCAGACAAAGTATTTTAAAAGCCTCTTTACCCATGCTGCCAGTGCTTTTTACAGTGGTTCTGGGCAGCGTAATCGTATCCTATTAGCTTGCAGGCACCTGAGGTTTCCATGTTGGCCAAGCCTCAGCTGAAGAGAGCAGTGCTTTCTCCCAGCTGATCCCATTTTGTGCAGAACTGCAGCACAGAAACTGTAACTTTGAGCACCTTGATAAAGCTATAGGCTTTTTGTGTGCTGGCTGTTGTCACTCAGGCTGTGCCTGATATCCCTTTCCCTGGCACCTCTCTGTGGGATGTCCCCAGTTTGTCCCCTGGCTTGAGAGCAGCCTAGGAGTCCTATCTGGTAGCACCAAGTCTGTAAGCCTAACTCTTAGGAAGCTGCCCTAAGCACTTAGGTAAGAGATGTCTGGTCTTAAACAGATGTGGCTGTGTGGCTCTCCAGTGCTAGAGAATAATTATGTCATTTGTCTCAAAAAAAAAAAAGGGGGGGAAAAATGAAAGAAGAAAAGTAGTGGGAACCAAACCCCTGGTGCCCTGTTTCTGAGTGGACTCTTACACACTGTAGGAGGCATCACAGCCACCTCATGGATCTTCCAGGGGAAGCAGCTGTGGTTTTAATCCTGACATCAACCACCCAAATCTGCAACTAGAGAAAATCCTCTTTTGGAGTTGTCTCCATATCTGTAGTAAGCTACCTAAAGTGTGTAATTACTCGGACCAAACTGTCCCAAGCCAAGCTGAGGATGGCCATGGCAAGCTCCTCACAGCCATATCCCTGCTCTACAGGCCAGGCAGGTGATTCTGGGGAGTGCAGGCACCAACGACTCAGCCCTGGGCACTCCCAGGGATCAGGGACATTGCTGGCACCATGCCCTTAGTCCTGGTGACAGTTTCCATTTCACTAAGAATGAGTCTTGATGTGCTTTGCCATTGCATTACTGAGTATTGCAACTGCTGTGTCTACCTGCCAGTGACTGCTCTGCAAGTTGCTTTACTCTGCTCTGAGTCTACCTGAGAGGAACAAGGGAAATGCCACTTGACTGTCAGATATTTTTCTCCTGAGTCCTTTCCAGCTTCTTGAATCCTTTCCCTGTTTTCAGACTCACATGTGCTGAAGTAATTCACAGTCATGTTTAGGTTGTGCATTGCCACTAACTCCATTACTTCATGGATTTCTTCTGCCATGAAGTTCCTGCAGCTGCTGATGTCTTGCCAGTTAATTTCTCATGCATTTCCTTTCAAATCTGAATTGAATTAGCAAGCATACATAATGAGCACAATAGAAAGAAAGAAGGCAGATAAAAGCTGACACAGACCAGATGCCTTTTCCAGCCCCTGCAACACCAAAAGGGAGTGTGGGTAAATGTCAGGTGAAATGAGAGAAACCAGCACATAGACAAACAACTCGCCAGAATTTGATCATTAGCTACTTTCATGGGGGCTTTGAAAATTCTCTGCCCTCAGGGCATGACCGTTTCTCTGAGCTTCCCAAGTATTGTGCAGTTCAAGCAAGACATTGAAAAGGAGCTCATTTGCATTAGAAGAATATTGAATAATGTGGGAACCAATGATTGAAGGAAGAGCAGCAGAAAAGACCATCCTAAGCAGCTCATGAACAACAATAACAAAAAAACCCCAAACCCCACACACTATCAGTTCCTCTTCACCTTCTCAGTAGGATGCTCTGCCCATCTTTTAGACTGTTCATTCTCAATTATATGAACCTACATTAATTAGTGCCTGCAGCACGTACACACACAAAGCGTTCAGTGCCCAGGAGATGTTAATTCTCCTCGTCAGCAGCACCACAAGCTTACAATTCTATACTCCATTTGCTGCTCTAGCTTTCTATGGAAAATCCAATGAAGGTCAAAGCCCTTCAATTCAAGGCAGCTGGTGGCAGGGAGCAGTGCAAGGCTGTGAGAAAGAGCCTGTGGTTGGGAGATGGCATTCACAGTCAGAAATGTCCAGCAGCAGGGATGTGGGACACCTTTCTCCAGAGCAAGATGGAGACCCAGAACTCATCCTGAGAGCAAATCTACCTCCTCCACAAAAGAAAAAAACACCCACCAGCACAAATGATCCCATCTGCGTAGACAGCACCATACCATGCAGCCCAGACTGCCTGGTACCCAGCTGCAGTGAAGCCATTTGAGCACAGCACTGATCCTAGGCCAATGCCCTATACCTCCCACTTTGGCTTTCTGATTTAACCTGCATCAATACAGCTGCCTTACAGCTTCTGCCAGTGCAGAGACAGCACTGCCCTCAGCACCTTCAGTGCAAAGTCCTTCATTCTTTATAAGCCTTGTAGAGTATGTGAGAAGAAAAATATGTACACAACTGACATGTGTGGTAGAAACATGGCTTTTCAAACCCTTCTCATCCTTTTTCTTGCTTCCAAGCCATGATGCTCTGCATACGTTTCAAATACATGCAAATATGCAAATAAATAAATGCATGTATCTTTCTCCTGGGTCTCATTTTCCCTGAGCTGTCCACTGCAGCAAGTGCTCAGATGGGCCCAGCTCCCTTAGCGCCACCCTCCTGCTGCCTGGAGCAGGACCCAAGGCTGACAAAGAACAATCAAGTAGTGGCAGCTGCCCCACTTCCTGCCTGCTGCTGCAAACCAAGGCTCTGTCCTTTGGGTCTTGTGCTGCCATGCCACCAGCCTGATTGGACCTCTCAGATACACTCAGCTGTGTTTTTACCTTATTACAGAAGGCCTTAGAGAATAAATATCAGGAGGAACATACTACCTCCACCGTTCTTTGTATCCTCCTCTTCCCAGCCTTGTTCAAAGATGCTCTGAAATAGTTTATAGGCTTCTGAGAATGCAGAAGTTCATTAAAAAATATTTCCTTCCCCAAGAAGAGTTTCAGCTTATTTTGAGGCTTCCTCACAGAAACTCCATTAGTGAATGGCTCTGCTGGTAGCAGCTCAGCTGACTGATGTTGAAGAGGATTGGCAGTTTTTAAAGACCTCTCCCTTTCTTTAAATCTTTGTTAAAGCTATATGAAATTATCTAGGAAGAACTGGGGATGTTGCCTTTTAATAACAAGAAATAAGGCATGAAAGGTTTATTCAGAGTTTTTGTTTGTCTGTTTATTTTTCAACTCTTCAAATTTCCAGTCTCCCTTGGTGATCTCCCAGGGTGAGCAGAGCCTACAGCTAAAAACTTGAAGATGTGAAAACATAACATTTTTAACATAAGTGGGTTCATCATGTCTGCTTGCCAGATATTTTAGTAAGTGTAAGAAAAATAAGCAAAGCCTTTCACTGGTTTTATTATCAACTGATCAGACACTTGGAGGCCCACCAGTTCTTTGCAATTTGTTTCATAAAAAATAAGCTGCCTTTTTATTCTGATGGTCTTCCTGCATAGTAAAGGATCCTTTAGCCTTGATTTGCAGTTTGCTTTTTAGATCCACCTTCTTCCTTCTACATGAGTCACTTCTGGCAGCTGATAGAGGTTTCTTCCTCTTCGTGCATGAAGCAGGAGAGTTGCATGAGATGTTTCCAGCATCTTTTGGGGGAGAAGTCATCCTCACAGTCCACTCCTCCTCTGGCAACCACCTATGTCCCTGTCTGTGCATCATTTTATCCCTGTGTTACGCCCAGCCTCATCTGAGCCAAGTTTCCTGCAAGCACGGTATCCCATGGGATTTCCAGCTCAACCGCAGGGGAAAGATGATGCTTTCAATCCCCTTTGCCCACAGGCTCTCTCAGAGTCTCACAGGGAGGTAAAAGGAAGTGACTGTTTATTAACAGAGGATGCAAATGTGAAAGAGCTGCAGAAAGCAGATCGTGGGGAGGCACTTACCAATGGAGCCATGATAGTTGTGTCTGAAAAAATGGTTTTGCAGGAAAAGGAAGCTACAAGCAGGGAAAAGCACCATGTAGGCAAGCACTAAGAAACAGAGAAATACAGTATTTCCTCGTTTGACCTGATAATTGCTCCTTTTTATGGTCATCAGCCCATGAATTCAGCACTAAGGTGATGTGATATAGGGCTGCTTTTTGGGTACTCTGCTTTGGTGAGCATTTGGAGTACTGCTCATATGAGCATTTCCTGGCAAGCTAAGCTACTTCCTGTGCTTTTTAACAGCTGCAAAGATGTCCCTTTCCCCAAATCCAAAGGGAAGTACCTTGAGCAGTTGAGGATGTAGTAAGGTCAGTGCACCACGGGAGGGTCCCAGCAGGCCTCCACTCTCCACCTTTTCAGTTTTGCCTGTGAACACATCCAAACTCAGAGGTGGGTGGCAGAAGACACTGGGCAATGAAGGAGCCAAAAATAAAGTTAGGGAGAGGAAGTTCAAAAATAGCTGAGCTTTTCCTGTAACTCTGGGTTATTTATTTAATTCGTTGTTGGTGGTTAGGGACCTTTTTTACCCCCTCAGTGACAGGGGAACAAGGAATGGAAGAAGCTTTGAGAAACATACCAGGAAATAAATAATAAAAAAAAAACTTTCATAACAAAGGGAGGAGAAAAAGAGAAATATTTAAGAGGAATTACATAAAGGACAATAACTACTAGATATCTATCAGATTTTAATTATGAAGAAAGAACAGAAACTGAGAATGAGAAAACTTCCTTATTCTCCCACCTCAGGCTTTCAGCAGTGACATTTGCAGATGGATCCCTGTAGCCCTCCCTGGCACCCACCCCTGGGCTGGAGTTGCTCTGCTCCCCACAGCCAGCCAGGGACAACCTAAAGGGTGAAAGCCTGGCTCCCAGCCTCCAGAACACCACACAGCCCTGCTTCCTTGAAGTCTATTCAGTGGCCTGCTCTGCTTACTGGGACCCTGCCAGCTGCTGCCCTCCCATTCCATGAGACCTGGTCACAACCTCACAGTTCCATGGGGCCATGTGGAGCTGGGTAGAGTGAGCTGAGGCACGAGCACAGCCAGGATTTCAACAGCACAAGATGAGGGAAGAAGAGGTGAGCCCAAAAGTGAGCAAACCAAACCAGTATGTTGCTGACAGAGGGTGCATCTATGCTGCCAAGGGCTCCTGTGGTGCTGTGCCACCTCCTGGCTTTACTCAGCCTCTGCCAGCTCCTTTCACAGCCTGGCTGCTCTGGGACTTCACCCAGCTGCAGACTCCCTGGAGGGACTTAGTGGGTGAACCCAGCCCCTGCGCAGCCAGGAGAGCTGGGGCAGTGAGATGGGCTACCACAGCTAGGGACGCACGCTGGTGGTAAGGTGATAAAGCAGTAGAGAAGGATCAGAGATTATCTTTACACCACAGATAGAGCTACATTTCCTGCCTTGGCACATCAGATGACTTACTGTCTGGTTTATTGCATCTGTCACCTGGATCAAATCAGGGTCCATTACACATGCAAAGTGGAAGAACCCCCTTAAGAACACTGCTGGCTGCATACACCTCTGCAGTACTGCACATGGAGTTGTGAGAGAGATTTTCATCGAGGTCTGCTGGGATGCAGTGAGCGAGATGCTGGGTATCAGTTTCTGACTTCAATATGTAGCCAAGCTCTGGCAGAGACTGTCCCAGGGCTCCCTCCTGGCACAGGTGCCCCACACATGGGACTAAACACAAGCCTCCTCCTGGGGCAACAGCTGGAATCATGTTTAGTGTGTGCCCTGTGAGTTAATTAGCAAGGAAAATGGAGTGGCTTCTCCAAGCCAGCCCCCAGCATCATCTTTAGTGAATTCTGTTTTTTTCACCCAGGAAATGGCCATAATCGAGAAGGGACAATCATCTGTCTCCTGCCACACAAGCCAGCACTGTGCAAGGGCTGAGGCCTCTTGGCTCCTGCTGTCTCCAACAGCAGCACCGCTCAGCATGCTCCTCACCTCAACCCCTGCCCTGTACCCTTAAGATGTTGCTTGGTGTGTCCCCCGTTTCTTCACAGTCTCCATAATGTCTACTGCTGATTGGTGACCCTGTGAAAGACACCCACATCCTGAGGTCTCACCTCTCTTTCCCACAGCCATACAAGGGCAAGCAAAATATTTAAACTTGAATGCTTTGAAGTTTTGCAGAAAAAACAAGCTTCTTCACGTGGACTGCAAAGGGGGAAAAAAATCAGAGGATCTCCATAAGGAGCAATAAATCTGGCTCCTATTGCATTATCTGTACACCTATGGCAAATAATACATTAAACACCTGAAAACACAATGCTCAGGGACACCAAGTTATTAAAAAACTGAATCAGTCTTGCTGTCTTGGAAGGAAACCAAAACATCCAAGGCACAAGTGAAGATGGGATCAAAACCCAGTGAGAGAGCTGCAGGACTAGCAGAAGCATAGCATTAATGGAATTCACTTTGAAGGCTCCTAAAACTGGAAACATTTCACATATAATGAGAGATGGTTTAATACGGGATGCCCTTGGAGGCCTGAAGCAACTGTCAACAAGTACTTATGGAGTGCTATGAGCCTTCCAAGATGTAGAGGAAAAGGGTGTGAAAAATGGAAACATGCTTGGGGTGGAGGCAGCTTTGGGCCATTTGTTTGTACTCTGTCTGAATTCCTTGCTGGCCTTGTTTTTAAATCATCATTATCACAGATCCTTAACAGCTGAGTGCTCTCCAATGGAAGACTGTCAAGGCAGGCAATGTGTAAGGAAAACATACTCATACATTAGGCAGATCTCTCAGGCATAACTTCTTCTAAACAAGTACTGGATGAAATTACAGCTCAAATGGATGGATTTCAGTACAGTTTCCAGTCAATTTAAAAAACTTTCTTGGAAAGCTGGATAAATGAGGTTTAGATAAGGCTAAATCTTGACTGTGCTGTCATCAGGGGAAAAGATCCACACTCATGTTGTGTGTAGAGTGCTCACTTTTGTTTGGATACTATCTCTGTCCATACCAAAATCCTGGCTGCCTAAATTCAGCTGGCCTATGCTGTATAGAGGGTTACACCAAACCACTGGGATCAGGCACCAGTGAACACACAGGGATAGTGGCTACTTGAGATTGAGAATCACTTTGTTGTTACTGTTCAACTTCCACCTCCAGCCGAAGGGGAACCGAAGAACAGGGAAGCATCCTGTGCCAAGTGAATGGTCTGAGGCAGAGGGACCTAACGTACTTTTAAGTGTCCTACACTTAAAGAGAGGACACTTGAAGCACCTCAAGTTGTCTCCTCACTTGTCTTCTGCCACACTCAGTTTTTAAGGCTTGTCTGCTCTGTTGAGATGATGCACAGTGGCTGAAAACCCCTCCAACTACCCTTGGAGACCTGTGCTCCAGCCTTGGAGTGCTGGAAGCATGAGGGGAAGACTGATTTTGAGAAACTCTCCACTTTGGTTGTCTACTGGCCCATTAATATTTTTTTATTTATTTAGTCTTAAAAAATAATAATAATTTTAAAAAAGTAAGACCTGGAATACAGAAACAATCAGGTCTGAAATCTGCAAGTTTTGGAAAGCCATATTTCTCATATTTAGGTGTAACTTCTCTCATGTGACTTAACCCCCCCATGCTCTTATGAATGAGGACTCTTAAAGCCTACCTAATGGATATCGAAGCTGCAAAGATGGGGAAAAAATAAACACAGGCTCTTTTTTTTTTTTTTTTAATGAAACTTTCAAGTGTCCTGTGGCAAACCTCATAATGGGGATGTCTGTGGGAGTTCCATGCCACAATTTGGCTGTTGGTATGGGTGCTGCAGTCACCTCATCCCACCACCCTTCCCAGACTGGCTGCTGCCCACCTGCCCACCTGACATAGGCAGCCATGGACCTTCTAGGGCAGCTAAGACAGTCTCCAATGCTGGCTGTCAGTGTGGGCTGAAAAGCCACAGAAAAGGAGGCTTGTGCCAATGGCAGCTCCCTGCATTGCTATAGCAACACATCTGTTTCCTCCCCTTCCCACTCCCTGCCAAGGGAGAGTTCCAGCCCCACCAGTGTCAACACAAGCCCAGGAGAAGTCCAATTCCCAAAAAACATCTTTTCACCAGTCCCTTGCTCCCCAAGCTGCAGTCTTCTCTGCAATGACTGCAAAATCCTTTACTCTCCTACAAAGATTTTGTCTTGCTGCTGCTGCCTTGTTCATGAAAAAGCAACAGAGCCCTGGAGCACTCAGGTGCCCTTGCAGTATTGGGATCAGCAGCACCTTTCCCAGTGTGGGTATTGTCACACTGTACAGGACACAGCAACCTCCTACCTCATCACCTCACATTTTTCTGAGACTGCAAGCTTATATTTGCCCTCCTCAGAGGCTTGATGAACATTGAGTTTTCCTTTCAGATTTCCCATGAAAGATCTTTTGTTCTGGGAGACATAGGGCTCACAGGAGAGTGTGGATTGTGGTCCTAAGAAAGGAGGAGCTCTGGAGAAGTTGTGAATGGCACAGCTCCTCTGGCAGTTAGACCATCAGCCTCTGAGGTGCTTGAATTGCCAGCACTGGCCAGGGTGAGCCCCTTGTGCAGCTGGTTTCTGATAACAGGCACAATTAGCAGTTTGGAAGCATTTCCTCTCTGCTGTCACAACTTCTGCAGAAATAATTGCTGGTGAAGGAAGAGTGCGTGCTTGGCAGTTCCTCCAGCACCTTATCAGGGCATCCATGCCAAGCTCCCAGAAAGGAGCCACTGCCTGCTTAGCCAATCCAGCCCTGAATTGGTAGGACCACTTGATTGCACTTCCTCTGGGCAAGAGCCAGGCTTTGGAAAGCCATTTCTACCAGCTCAGAAAGTTACTTTTCTGTTCAACCAATCCATGCCCTGATAAGCTGCCCAGTTTGAAATACCCTGGGCTTCGTAGAAGCTTGTCAGCTCGCTGAAGGAACAGGGGTAGAATCCCCCAAAAGTTAAGCTGTGTTTTTAAGGAACATTCTAGCCAGCAGCAGGAAACACAGCTGCAATGGTACTTGTTTACCATGTCTTACCCCTTTCAGTGTCCACATATGGGTTCTGACACGCTGGTGGCAATAGTGAGAAGGGTCAGTGTTCCCAAAATGCCACAGGTTGCACATTGTGACCTTACAATGAGGATGTAGCAACAGATTTCACATACTTAAAGAAAATAATAAATTGTGTCCCTTTGAGCCTGGTAATCTCCTACTCAGCTCATCCAGTACAGAGATTCTGCAGTCAAGCAGGTGAAGAAATGGCCTCACAGGTAACTCACCCTCAAAACATAGAAAAGAGGTGCAGCTATGCTCCTTCCAGCTGTCCTATGTCCCACCACAGTGAGCCTGCCCCTCTTACTCTCCACCACTGAACTGCACAGCATTGTGTGTCTCAAGAGACATTAAAACGGGGAAAACGAGGTTGCAGATCTCAGCAACACTGATCCTGCCTGCATTCACTCCCGGAACTTCAGCTTCCTAAAGTTACTCATTGCCAAGGGGATTACTTTGCTCTGTGGTTTTGTTTGCAACTTGTTCTGGGCTTGTAAAAATCTCTTTCAGTTTCTAGCTGTAGCCAGCAACTTGTTCCTAAGGGTAACCTTGTTACTTTACTGAAGTTCTGTGATTCTTTAACTACTTTCTTGTCTCAGCTCACAGTAAGGAAACAGGATGCCACAGCTTTGCCAAAAATATTTTACTAAATAAATAGAACTGCAGGCAGTCTCCACAAGCCAGTCTAACAGTGCCACATGACCCAAACTGGCAAGAAACAAGGATTACATTTAAATTCAATTCCAATTCAGAAAAACATCAACACTTATTTACCACAGCCCATAAAATTCATGTGACAAAATACATCCAACAGACAGCTTAGTAGCCCTCTTACTCCAGCAATGTAAAAGCACAACAAATCAAGTCAGCGCATGTTCTCCAGTATCACACCAGTCTGGTAGCAACACATGCACTAGAAAGTGAATCCTCACTGAAATCTCTGTGTGCTCAGGGGCTCTCAGAGCATTTGGCAGCCCTAAATTCCCTTGTCACCCCCGTCTTATTCCCAGAGAACCTTTCAGTTGTCTGAAGTAGCTAAGGGTCCACCTTTAGTATAAGCTATACATTGTAGAACAGTCACACATCCCATTTGACCCATTGACATTGCCATTACTGTTCCCAATGTTGATGCCACTGCCACCTTGCCCCATCAAGGATGCTGCTACATGTGTTACCCAGAGCCTGCAGAACAGGTCAGCTTGCCTGCAATGTAGGTGTTTTACTCCATGCCCTGGGATTGCACACCTTGCCACTGCTGCCCGTGGTAGTACCTGGGACTATGGCCCTGGGCAGGCCAAACCCCCCAGTCATGGTGATTGCATTCCTTGAGGCTATTGTATTTGTTTTCTCACTGGAAGCATAACCTCTGGGCACACTCTGTGTCTCCCTGACACAGAACAGGTGTAGGAAGCCCTGCTCTGAAAGCCATCTCCACTTCAGTCCTGTCCACCTGCAGGCAGCCCATGTGTGAGGACCCAGCATGGCCCTGCCAATCACCATGATCAGACTCACAGTTTACTTGCCAGCTGTCAGTCACAGCTCAGTCACAGCCCAGCCTATTTCATAACAAGACAGTGATAAAAACACATGTTTTCTGCCAGCATAAGCTCCTTGAAATGTGTGCCCAGAGCCAGAGTGAGGTCCTTATCTTAGTCTGGGCTTCCTTAAGTAGAAGCTCAGGGGCCATTGCCATCCATACACATCTGCTAAACCTCACATTCCCCTGTGGCACAGCAGCCCTCTCTGATACCAGTGCAGATGGGACAGGTCCAACCTAGATTTGTCCATCAGGCCCTCTGCACCCAGCGCTACAGACAAGAGCAGGATGCATGACAGGAAATCAGGAGCTGAGCCTGGGGCGTATGAGCATCCATGGGTGGAGGTGGACTTGCAGAGACCTGCTGTGCTGAGCCACCCTCCTGCTGCCTGCCCAGCCCTGCCCTGCTGCTGCCCCCATGAGGAGGCTGAGGGACTCATCCTCACCATCCTGGTAGACCTGATCCTGCATCTCAGCTCCTGCAGCAGCCCTGGCCTTTGCCTGTGGCCATTGCTCCCATGCCCCTGATGCTCATGCGGGATGGAGGCAGCAGTGGGCAATACCATCAGCCTTGGCATGAGGGCTATTTCTGAGGCAATTACAGATGATAAAGAAGAGAAACAGAAACTGCTTCTTCATCTGAATCTTAAGAGCTTCATACATGCCCCAAAGGAGAAGAGAGGACAAATGTGCAGTTTTCTAACCAGAGCCCACACTATCAAACGCAATATATGCAGACAAGCAGACCATCATGGGAACAGGAATTCCCAGCAGTTATTTCACATACAGTGAAGTGCAAAATGGCCCTACTGTTGCTGCTTTCTGGCAAGCAGATGACATAGTGGCTGTTGGGGTTGTGCCCTGGAAGCCCCCTGGGCTGTGAGGCAGGGGTTTCTTGGGGTATGGTATCTGCTCCAGTTTACTCCTGCTCCCTTGCACATGCATTCAGAAAACTGAGAGGTTTGTTGTGACTTATCTATCTAACTTGGGCCATGAACTTCTCCTCTCACCAGCACACAATAAACAGAACAACTTCAAGCATGATGTCATTACCCCAGGTATCTCCAAGGTGGTTTCACCTGTGCTGATGCTCCCATCCTGATGGGTGTGGACCAGATATGGTATCTCCTGCAGGACTTGTGGGAAGGATCAGGGCTGAGGAGCAGACCAGGTTTCCCAGCCCTCTGCATCTTAACAATGAGCAGCCCAGAAGTTAGGAGCAGGCACCATCAGCAAGGTTTCCTCTACTCAGCAAGGCCAGCTCTGTCCAGTGGCAGCACGTCCCCAGACCAGCTCCGCTCTAGGGGCAGCATGTCCCCAGGCCAGCTCCGTCCCAGGGGCAGCGCGTGCCCAGGCCAGCTCCATTAGGGCTTATCAAGGGGCAAAGCTTGACTCAGGTTGCTTTGCTTACTGCTCCCCACCTCTTCCTGGGACCTGAGCAGAGCATTTTATGCTCCATCTCAGCAGGACAGAGGTCTCAGTATAAAGAACCAAAACTGAAACATATTATTGCCTCCAACATCAAGATACAAAGAAATGAGGAACACGCCTCATGCCAAACATGAGCAGCATGAGCCCATCAGGAGGATTACGTGGGTTATGTCAGGCACAAGGGCTGACATCATCATTTCCCCTGCTGGCACAGGCATTGATGAGGGGGAGGCAAGAGCCCTCATACCCCCATCTGCACCTGGGCTGGTGCAGGTATTTGGGCTAGCAGAGCACCCACCTTCCCCCAGCAGAGCACAGGAACCAGAGTCAGGGAGCTCTCCTGCAGGGGCGCCACCTTTGCTGGCCATTGATCTGGCTGCCAGAGTGAGGGGATGGAAGCGAGACCATGTGGCTATAAATCCTGTCAAGTCTAAAGACCATGTGGCTATAAATCCTGTCAAGTCTAACGATGCTTTTTCAAGCATATTGTCCTGACTTCCCTCCCAAGGGATCAAATCCAAAAGATGGTTATGTTTGATCTTTAAGTAACCCAGAAACAAAACATTTCCCAGACAAATAATCACATTGCACTTTGACAATGTTCATTATTACAAAAGAGTATTTTATTTCAATTTTTTTTTCTGGGTGTCCTATATAGCAATGTAACACTATGCAGGTCTATTGTTATATTAAGATTCTTGCTACACAGTTAAGAAGTTTGTCCATTTGGTCAAATTTCAGTTTTTCCTTGGCATTCTTACAGGACTTGTCACCACTTAAGCACATGAATTATTGGAAGTGCCAAAAATGTGATATGTGACCTGGAGCAGGCGCTTTCCAATTAGAATTTGTAGACAGTTGTTGGGCAAGCTAGATGCAAGAGGTCAGCACAAACATCCATCCTAATTTTGACAAATTGGGAGATGCACCTCTCCAGCTTTTGATCAGAAAGTAGATTTGCTTTTCAGGCTTAATGTTCTATTAAGGTTGTCACCTTATTTTTTCACTCACTTTGTCATCTCTGCTTCCATTACTAAGGAAGATTTGCATTATGTTAAAGCAACAATGTAAAAATGCCTTGCCAGTATTCTGAAATTGCTGTACTTGTGAGGCACCTGATTAACGTAAGTAGTTATATAAACACTTTGTGTATATACATAAACCATGCCAAAAGTATTATCCACAAAATGTCCATTCAGTTTAAATCAAGTGCTAGAGGTCACCGAGAAGCCTAGTATGCATTGCATGTGAATATACATATGAGCATTACATGAATCACTGAGTAAATATGGCACTTTTACAGATTTTCCTGGATGTCACACAGAACTAGGAAACAATCTTCTCTTAGTCGACACGTTTCTAAAATACTGTAATGTGGTTTTGGAAAATCTACCTCACGGACTACACAGTAAGAAGTTTAGAAAAGTCAACAGTGCAGCTACCTGAGTTTGTTTCATTAAGTTTAATTGGTTAACAGTAATGTGGTATTTTATCATTCACTGTGAGCCTGAGGGTTGCCTACCCACAAAAGCCATGCTGCCTAACCCTGCTACAGATAAAACAGCACAGCTCTCCAAGCATGTGGCTCGGCAAGATAATGAACTGACGCAGCAGCTCAGCACCTCCAACGTGACTTGTCCCACCATCTCTTTGCATGGGACCATGGCTGAAGAATCCTGCCCCCTTGCTACTCCCACCCTAGTGTCTAGCCAATCCTTTAGAGAGCTAATCCAGCAGAAAATTGATCCCTTTTTTTTTAACTGGCTTTTTAGCTGGCTTAACAAGTTGATTTGTGGTGTGGAGGGATCAAACCAGCACCAGACCAGTAAAGGTACAAGAGAAGCAGCTGGAACATGTTGACAGGAATAGGGAGCATGGGAGAAGGAGAGATCTGCCCCTTTTTGGTGGCAGTGAATTGTTCCATCGAGCTGTCTCGGGAAAGCCAAACCCTTGGAGAAGATACAGTTATTAGTGCAAAAGTGCTTATACCAGTATAGTTTATTCCTATCAAAGTGAATAAAGATATGCCAGCACAAGGCACTTTATACTCAAGTAACTGTGTCCACATGAGGGGTTGCACTGGTATCATTGGTAACAAACTGCCCCCATCCCTGCAGGTGATCCCCTAAGTGATATATTCACAAAAATGGCACAGAACAAGTCTCCAACCTTCAGTTACGAGTTGTGCATAACTTCCATTCAGAAAACAGACCAGAAACTCCACATGAAACAATATTAGATGCAAAATAAATTAGGGATTTAAAATGCTACATGTAGGAATATAAAGATCATTTAAAAAACCCTTTAAATGTAATCCCATATTTCAAATCTAAGTAAAAGAACTATACAGCTCCACCAATTACTTGGACATTTTAAACAGTTTACATTCATCAGGGACAACAGCACTTTGGTTTACATAATTAGGTTAATATGAGCAATGAAGCATCTCTCTCCCTCACATTACATCAAAGTGAAATACATTTAGAATATATGTACTGCCAAGCTGTTCCAGTAAGTGTATTCTACACACGAGTAAGAGTAGCTCTCACAATAGCTACATCAGTTACAACTCTTTAACAGAACTAAATAAAATCTCTTTTAAAAAGCTTGCTTTGATTCCTTCATGCCTGACCCATTTTTGATTAATCACATGGATCTTCTCTGGAACACAGCCAAGCACAGAAATGAAGTCAGGCTCAGTAGTGTGGCAAGCCTACATACTAGACTGCATAGCATACCCTGGATTAACGAGGAAATTACCATTTTAGTCTCCCCGCCTTTATAAATCACTCTTAAAACAACAGTATGCTTTTGCACTAAGCTCAAGAACTGACTAACTGTAGCTCAAGACACACAATAGCAGTTAGAAAACATTTAAGAGCAACCAGACTGACAATCATCAACTATTTTACATAATTTTCAACCATCATCAACTCAACCTCTGCAGTTTATGAACAGCGTTGCACCCTAGGAAAAGAAGTACTTACTCCTAGACGTTCTTGCAAAGCACTTATCCTGCGCCTGCATCTGAGTGTTCTTGGATAGGACAAAGAGTTCTCCTCCCAGCAGAATATTTTACTATCATATGGTAGTATTTGATTAGCTTAAATTATCTTGTGAGCAGCATGTGAGTTATCATATACCTGCCAAACTCATCTAAAAGAAAACAACTGACTGGATTAAATAAACAACTGAACAGAGGACGAAGTTCCCAACCTGATGTATAAACATTACAGATTATTACATTATTTAAAAAACCCCAGACTTCCAATTGTATGATTTCTGGTTTAATTACTAGCTGGGAGATGAAAACAGAGCCTTCATCACTGTCCTCTGGTAGGCTGAGACTTTTGAAAAGTTAACATATTCATTTAATCTCATATTTGCAAATCTGCAAATGTTCCTGCGCTGAGCTTGGTTGTATGATACCCAAGTTCAATTAAGGAGCATATTAGATGCTATTTCCTTGTCAGAAGCTTTATAAACTAAACATGATTGCACTTGTTCTGGATCTCATTCCTGCAATATGTCAAGCATCCTGGTAGGGAAGTGAACTGAGGGGGGCAGAAGGCACTTGCTCCCTCGCAGGACGGGGTGCTTAGTGGAGCATGGGGATTTTTCAAGACTGTGTTTCATCTTGCTGGATTGACATTTCCAGCACAGTGAATTCATTGCACCCCTTCCATTCAAGATAGCAGCCATGTCCCTTTGGGAAACCTTCAATGTGAGTCATTTCAGTCTTGACTCCTCTGTGAACTGCGACTTCCTGCACTAGAGAGGAAATTGCAATCAGTGCCTCCTGCTCAGCAAGGCATATTAATGCACAGCTCAACTGAACTTGCCAAAAGGCACTGAAGGAGTTCTGCATCCTCCCTCAGACCCATTAAAATACATTAAAAAATCTTTTCCACTTGCTTAAGCCATCCGAGAAAACCATGTCATAAATAAAAAAAAGATGGTCAACCCAGATTTGATTTTTTTTTAAGATGTTGAACACCTTCTACTGGCACTGACGAAAAGAGGAAATAATGCATTCAATGCCGGAAGCACCACCCATTGAAGACCATGTCTTAAGGGGTTACCAATAACCAGGAAGACAATATAATCATCTAATACAAATGATGCAACCCAAAGTATACAGCTTAAACACAGTTACCCTGTTGGGATTAGGCAAAGGAGAAAAAATAATAATAATTAAAAAAAAAAAATCAGTAGATATAACCATTTACTTTTACCTGTAAAAATTAAGTTACAGAGACCCTTGTGCTCAGGGCAAAACAAACTTAAAAAATATCTTAAAACAGTGAAAAAATACGAGACTTTTTTATTTAAAAATATATGTACTCCTTACTCCAAATTTGTTTACACAGAAAGGATTTGTCTGAAAAAGAAAAAAAAATAATGACAAACTAAATGCATACTCAGAGTATGCACTTTCTACAGGCTATTTGGTAGAAGCGTTATTTCTGTAAAACTGAGTGAGAAGTTATTCAGCTTTCATTTGTTCCCTGACATCAGAAGGCAGCGTTTCAAATAAGGTGTCCTCTACAGTGAAACCAGTCCGCTTCAGAGCTCTACATTCACCAAGCTCAGGTGGGAGGATTTCAAAGTGATTGCCTTTAATATCCAAGTGGGAGAGGACTACCAAATTACCAATCTTAGGTGAAAGAACTGACAGGTTGTTTTTCCCAATTTTCAGAGTCTTAAGTTTTTTGCAAAAGTATAGTTCGTCTGGCACGCTCTCCACTTTGTTGCAAGTAATGGAAAAGTATTGTAAACTCTGCAGGACTCCTATTTCAGGTGGGATAAAACGAATGTCATTGTAAGACAAATCCAGGTATCTGATTTTGTTGCATAGGAATAGGTGGGATGGAAGAACCTCTATCTTGTTATGGCTGAAGGAAAGTCGTTCAAGACTGGTGAGTTTCTTTATATGCTCTGGAATGTATGTGATACTGTTGTACCACAGCTTTAGGATTGTTAGTTTTCGCAGATGTTGAAAACTTACTATTTCTTCAATGGATTTGAGGTTGTTTTCCTTTAGATCCAACTCCTGAAGACTGAGAAGGCTGAAGACTGCATGAGGTATGCGCTCTAAATCACAATGAACCAATTCCAGCTGTGTCAGATTGACCATCTTCTTCAAGTTGTTGAGCATCACTAACTTCGTGCCATCATTATGGATGCATAATTTTTGCAGGTGACTTGAAACATCAACTGCAGATTGTGGGATTTTGGACAAATTACTTTTTATGTAAAGAACTTTAAGGCTTTTAAGTTCCCGAAAAGACTCCAGTGTAATGTTTTTGGAAATATCATGACTTAGGGAGCCAATTAAATAGAGCTCTTCCAAATTTCTGAGGCCATACATCCAGTGTGGAAGTTCTCTGATGTCATCAAACTTGACGCTCAAGATTTTGAGATTCTCCTTCAGAAATGCCAAGGCGGCACTGTGGATCTTCACAGAGCACTGGTGCAAAGAGAGCTCCTGGAGATTGTCCAACTGTGCAATAGTTGCTGGTATCATTACGTTATTAATTATCTCAAGTTTTAATGACTGCAGCTCTGTAATTTCAAAAACTGTGTCTGGTAGTCCAGAGAGCATGAAAAGCTGCAGCTCCAAATGGCTATGGGAGTTCGTCTGCAGCCTCTGTCGCAGTTTATCTGCAGTCCACTCGTTGTTTAGGTTCAGCTGTTTCAGTTTATTTTCACTGACTTCAGACAGGAAGACAGCAAACCGCTTGGAATAGAGAGGATCATACTGATCGATCATGTGAAGCATAAAAGCAAAGTCGTTCCTGACATCTGGAATGTCATCAATTCCCGTCTCTTGCCGAACATATTCAAACGAATATTCTTTCAGCGAGCGGTAGAACAACCAATAGAGTGTATAAAGGCATGTGAGGCCGTAGATGCTTACAAAGCATAGGTAGCAGTAAGAAAGTTTAGAGAACAGATGTGCCATTGTGTGATTACAGCAAAAATTCTTATATCCTGTCATGTCTTCGATATCAACATTACAGACTACAGTAAAATTAACTTCTGAGACAAGTGCTGTGTTGTAGGCAATGATAATAAGGAATTTAATCACCTTAAGTACAGTCTGGCGAACGTACATGACATAGAGTATATCACCTTCTTCAACATGCAGCCTAAATTTCTTCACCTTTTCAAACAGTGCTTTGGCCTGTTCACCTTCTTTCTTATCTAATGCCCCAGGCGTTCCCTTATCCACAACTAACTTCTCTGGGATTGATTTTAAAGACTGTGTCTTGACCAAAGTGCCTTCAGTGCTTGGCTGAACAGTATTAGACTTGTTTATGTTGTTCTTCCTGTTATCCTTCTCTTCAGAGTCTTCCCCTGACACTTCAGATAAGGCCCTTGTTGTCCAGGGAGAATCAAAACATTTCCCAAGTATTGAAATGAAGTGTTCAATTTTGGAGCTTGATCCAGGGAATTTGAACCAAAAGTTACTACAGAGCATGAAGACCAGCGTGTGTATAAGGACAAGGTAAGGGAAGTACTTGGCATACCAGTGCAGAGCACGTTCATAGCACACCTGATTTATAAAGCTGTATTGCTGAAGGTCCAAATCAGTCTTCAGTCCTTTCATTTCAACTGTAGCTGGAGGGGTGGATGGCTTGGGTGGAGGAATGGGGGTTGTGTCTGGGATTGTGTTAAACACATTAGAACTATTAGATTGGTTCTGGCAAGGCAGCACACGTTTTGGAAGGCATATTATCTTGTCTTGCATGACCTGAAACACACAAAAAGATGTATTTTAAACTAATGTACAAACAATGCTGGCAGTACCAATGGGTAGCTGTCCTTGGAGTTCCTCCAGCTGCCAGGCATACCTCCCCAAAGCCTGGCACTTGGCCCCACTGTCTGTGCTATTAGTGTTCCCAATAAGACACTTGTTCTGTATGCCATAACTAGGTCACCTTTTTTCATCTATGGTTAGTTTTCCATAACTTGAATGAGAGGGCATTCAGATAATCTAGTAAAAGGAAAGGTGGGAGTAGTGCTTCCAGAAAAGACCAGAGATTTCCCACATTGCTCTCTCCAGAGACAGACTGTTCTTGTCAGGTGTATTCACCTTGGCTAAATGATGTTCAGAGATAGCTTTGGCTTGAAAGCAGCATGACTGCATTCATGTGGCTGTATGCTCACAACTGTGGTGTCTTACCACACCGAAAATGGCTGACAAAGAGCTGACACAGGCATATCTATGCTGGGACATTATTAATCTTCATTCTTAATACAGACAGATAGAGAACTAATGGCACTTTTGTGCATGTGCACACAGATATAATTTTTACTCAGTTCTTATATACAGGTACATGTAGAGTCCTCATACCACACACCTGAGGAGAAAAAGGAGCTCTGGACTTCTGTTCTTAAATCTGTCTACAATGCAAAAAACCAAACCCAAACCCAACCAACCAAAACCCCAAAAAGCACAACACCCCCCCACCCCGCCCAACCAAACAAAAAAACCCTAAACCACAAAAAAAAAAAAAAAAAAAAAAAAAAAAAAAAACAACAAACAAACAAAAAAAAAAAAAAAAAACAAAAAAAACAAACCACAAAAGCTGGCCACCCATGCTACCAGACTGAAGTCAGAGTGCCTTTAGGGACCAATCACCTTATAAGTTGGGATAACAGTTTAAGCTCAATGCAAGGTTCCCTGTATGTCCAAATTTAAAATTCTTCTCCACATGACAAAAAGGAGCTCTGTTCTTTACCCTGAATGACTAACCAGGATTCGCCCAAAGAAAGAATGCGTGTGTAGTGTAGATGTCTTCTTTGACATCATGGCTGTGGAAAGCACTAAATACAGGGTATGCAACAAGAGCTACCAACACAGATCTGCCTTGAGGACCCACCCTGGAGCAGTGAGATGCTGAGATGAGACCACGAGTGTTTTGAATACTATCAGTGCCATAGCTGTTGACATGTCAAAAACTCCTGCTGGTAAATGCTATTCTAATACACACCCTTACTTACACTCTGAAATCATACCTCTGGTAATACGTTGGAATAAAAGCCCCAACCTATTACTTACAGTGTTTCCACATATTATTTTCCAAACAAGCAGGTAAAGTTAATAATAAAAATGGTCTGTTCTGTGTGCTTAAGCAACCACTTAGCTGCTAATGACTAAAAATCAGCCCCATAAAAAGAGCTTTTTTAAACACAGACAATCATAAATTCTCAAATTAAAATACTTGAAAATTGCAAAACTCCAGCTGATTTGACACGAAATATGGGACACAGTATGTGAAAATCTTGGACCACATAAGCAAATTCCCCTGAAAGTTGTTGTGTCCCTCTAGCTCTATTTCTAAGTTACGCCAAGAAACTAGTTTGAACTAGTACTTTCACTTTCTATTTTTGTGGCATCCATCCCAAACAGTACTTTCCATTTTTTTTTCAGCTTTTGGCTCTCTGTAACTAAAGGCGATTGACAGCAGTGTCAATTGTTTACGTATAAGCATCTTAAGATACACTCTGGAATGGAAGAGGCATAAAATTAGTTGCAGGTGATGTTAATAAAATAAGCACATTCATTTCAAATCTTTCTGAAGCATAAGGACAGAAAGAATATTAACATAAGCCAAATAAAGAAAAATAGATTAAAAATAATTATATTTCAAACTTTTTAACAGAAAAAATGGTAACAAGAACTTAAGCTGATCATGTGTTTTGTTATGCCAAACTCTGTTGAAAACAGGCATTGAGGCACAAGGCAAACCAACAGCTCTTCTGTTAGCTGGCACCACTCCATCAAGCGTAACAAAACTGCTGATTTACAGCTGCTAAAGGTCTGATCATAATCACAGAATCTACCAGGTTGGAAGAGACCTCCAAGATCATCAAGACTAACTGATCACCCAACCCTATCTAATCTGTCACTAAGTGCTTCATTCAGCCTTTTCTTAAACAACTCCGGAGACGATGACCCCACCGCCTCCCTGGGCAGCCCATTCCAATGGGCTCTTTCTGCAAAGAACTTCTTTCTAAGATCAAGCCTAAACTTCCCCTTGCACAGCTTGAGACTGTGTCATCTTGTTCTGTTGCTGGTTGCCTGGGAGAAGAGACCAACCCTCACCTGGCTACAAGCACCTTGAGGTTGCTACCTAAACAGCTTAAATCCTGAGACCAGCAATTTTTTCCTTTGCTTATGGTGAACCCAAGAGATAAAACAAGAAGTGATACCATCCTTGCAGCACCCTTCTTCATCTGTGGTGTTCTTCCAGCACCCCCGAAAGCACCCGCCTTGCATCCATCCCGTGTGCTTTACCTGTAACGTGCACCCAAACACACCGATCATCAGCATGGCGACGGAGAGATAGTCCGTGAACACATCCCACCAGGGCTTCAGCACTCGGAATGCCGGCTGCTGCTCCGAGAACTGCCGGAACTCGGTCACGGGAATCATCTTCCTGCAAAACAGCAAGACCAGCACTCAGCTTCCTTGCAGCCCGTAAAAGCAAGTACTTCTGTCAGGTTTGAGAAAACTGTCTCTGGAAATGAAACTCCCAGGACGCGGCATAAAAGTTCCTATCTACCACCCAAGTGGTCCATCTGACGCCCTGCCTCAAAAGAAGAATGCTCATGCTGCCCCACTGCAGCTCCTGTGAGGAAGGGAAAGTAGGACCCAGGTCCTGTCTGTGCAAGCAGACAAATTGCTCTCTGCATTGCCTCCAGACGTATCCGATGGGTCAGTGAGGCCTTCTGAATCCCTGAAAATCAGCCAATTCTGTAGACAGATACATTCAGCTTTATACACGTTAGTCTTGATCTCAAAGGTCTGCCTAAACCACTTGCCCTATATTCAAATTTCACAGGCACTTCCAGCTATCATTTCATTCACCCCTGTTTTATTTATAGTGATTTCAGGGATCTTTTGGAATATTTGTGTGCATAGTCACTGCAGTTCTAAAATCTACTATGTTTTGAGTGCAAGTTGCTAAAATGCTTTAGTGAACCCAAACTACAGGCAGATCAAGGGCTTTACCTTCACCTCACATGTCTAAGCTTATATCATCACTTCCTCTGAAAAATCAACTAACACATGAGCATGTACAGGCAAAGCAGCTGATTTTAATGGCTACAGCATACCGTGTAACTGGATCCCTGAGATCAAACCATACTGAAACTCTCCAGTAAGATATGATGGAAAGATAAATTCACACAGGAATGCAACAAAAATACTCCCAAAGGCAATTTACAATATTTCTCTTTCAACTAGCACCACAAATGCTCACTACATTAACTTCCTATTGCAGTAATACTGGAAGAGTTTATAATCTTGATCCAGCTGTAAACTGGGACCCATTAGTGTGGGTTTGGTGCCATCCGGCTGTGCGCAGGCTTGGTGAGAAGCACACCCTTGCTAATACTCTTGTGTCCACAGACTTAAAGGATTCAGTTCACTCAGAGCAAGGAAGGATTCAGGCCCTAAAGCCTGCAATCCATCACAAGCATACAGCCATCCCAAGAATTTATAACTGACTCACAGTACACTGGCCATACTTGTGTGGGAAGATGCTCACTTTGACGCCTTCTCAGGGACTGCTGTGCCTCTGCTTGCCTACCTCATCCTCAGGAGGTACCGCTGTCCCCAAAGGCACAAAGTGACATCTGTGAATGAACTTGGGTTAGTAGCTAGGCTCGGGCTTTGCAGCTAAGGGACCAGCATAAAAACTCTTAATCCCCATTCCCTGCTCCCCTCTCATATTGCAACGTTTCTGTGTTGTTTTAAGCACTACTTGGCCAGGCAGGAGAATATTTCTCTGAGCCTCTTTTCCTTCTACAAGCTGTCCTCAGGATCACAGAACTGTCAGGGTTGGAAGGGACCTCAAAGACCATCTAGTTCCAATCCCCCTGCCATGGGCAGGGACACCTCATGCTAGATCAGGTTGCTCAGAGCCCTAGCCAGCCTGGCCTTAAAAACCTCCAGGGATGGGTCTTCTACCACCTCCCTGGGCAACCTGTGCCAGTGTCTCACCACCCCCATGGTGAAGAACTTTTTCCTAACATCCAATCTTCATCTACCCATTTCTAGTTTTGCTCCATTCTCCCTAGTCCTATCACTACCTGACAGCCTAAAGAGTCGCTCACCAGCTTTCTTGTAGGCCCCCTTAAGATACTAGAAGGCTACAGCAAGGTCTCCTCAGAGCCTTCTCTTCTCCAGACTGAACATTCCCAACTCTCTCAATCTGTCTCTATATTAGAGGTGCTCCAGCCCTCTGATCATCATCGTGGCCCTTCTCTGGACATGTTCCAGCATGTCCATATCTTTCCTGTAATAGGGGCTCCAGAACTGGACACAGTACTCCAGGTGGGGTCTCACCAGAGTGGAGTAGAGGGGGAGAATCAACCTCCCTTGACCTGCTGGCCATGCTTCTCTTGATGCAGCCCAGGATCTGGTTGGCTTTCTGGGCCGCAAATGTACACTGATAGCTCATGCTGAGTTTCTCATCCACCAGTACCCCCCAAGTCCTTTTCTTCAGGGCTGCTCTCAAGCCATTCACTGCCCAGCCTGTATTGATGCTTGGGATTTTCCAGCCCAGATGTAGGGCCTTGCATTTGGTCTTGCTGAACTTCATGAGGTTGGCTTGGGATGCACACCACAATGGCAGATGAAAATGCACATACATTTCACATGC
Organism: Indicator indicator; assembly: GCF_027791375.1. Taxonomy (NCBI): domain Eukaryota; kingdom Metazoa; phylum Chordata; class Aves; order Piciformes; family Indicatoridae; genus Indicator; species Indicator indicator. The sequence continues at coordinate 11,491,116 of NC_072019.1, read as the reverse complement.
CTGGCAGTCCCCAAGAGGAACACGGGCTGTCCTCTGAGCACTTGGAAATTAACAGGCTATCAATGAATATGATGGCAATGCAAGCCTGACTTCACACAGCCAGGCTGGAGGCTCAGCAGCATCCATGCCAACAGGCCTGAATTGCTGCAGTGGCTGTGAAGGAATGCAGCATTCATTATCATACTGCATGCAGTCAGGAGCCACAGTTGTGACTTTTCTGTACCTGTCTTGCAAATGCTCAGCAGACGTGTTGGGGAAGATACATCTCTACAGCAGAGAGCAGCTAGGGTAGCTATTGGAACAAACCTTTGTTGCCTTTTTTCTTTCAGACACACTGGGGAAAAGAATGGATCTCATAAATTAGAGGTGCCACATGCACCTCTACATGCCCCACACTCCTTCAGGTGAACTCCAGGAGAGGAGAGTCTCCACTGGCAGCTCCAAGCTGAAGAACATCATGCACTGATCACTCTTCCATACCTGTGTGTATTTCACTGCTACTGACAAGGAATTACCCTCCTGGTTTTTATTTCCTGGTGAATGGCAATGACTGTTGGCAAGCTTTAAAACATAATTTTTGTGTCAAGCATTGAAAAATAGAACATTCTTAAAGGAATACACTAATACAAATGTTAGCTAATCAGTTGCCATGCAACAGCCCTTCTCAAAAGCTTTGTAACACACATACCACTGTCAGAGCAGGCTTTGAGGCCAGTTAGCTGACTGGAATGCCATCGATAGGCCCGAGAATCAACAGATTGCTTTTAAATCACACTTTTTTTGGTTCACACCCCACACCCCCCCTTAATAATGGCTCATGAGGGCTTTTCACATTCTTATGCCACAGTCTCTAGAGGTTTGTAAGGTTTTCCTGGAAGTATGGACAATTTAAGTGTCAGTAAGGCAGGGTCGTGTTTCTAGCAGTGGAGAGTCCTGAGAAAACATGAGTGCTCACATGCACCAAAACATGCAGAGACCCAGTCCTCACAGGTTAGGCATGTGAGGAGCACTGTGGATCTGGGCCATGGTGCTATGAAAGCCAGCTGTACTGAAACAGGGGCAGCGCCTGACAGCAGAGGCAACTAGAAACTATCCTGCAAAGTACTGTGCAGGGCCAGCTTTCAAGACCAAAAATTCATTTGGCTCTTGCATTTGATAGGTTTCACTCTGTATTTTTAGGGATCTTTGATGAATTATATATTTGCTTGATATCTTCTAAGTAATGTGTGGGGAATTTCGATGAAGGCAGATGGTTTCTGGCACCACAAATACAGGCTTCTCTGATTGCTTGGTCCCTTCAGAGGCTGCTGATTGTAGAGTGTGACTCCTCATTAGTAGAGTGCACATAATGTTACCCTGGTTAATGGGCCAAACAGAGGGACACCCACATACAGCCAGCCTCTCTGAACCATGCTAGAAAACCCACCTCCGAGGGTGGAGGGTTTGCAGTCCAACACTAGACATCAAAACCCGTCTGCCACTTATGATTTTCCTTAGTTTTAAAAAAGAGCGTGAACATTACTGACTGATGGCAGTACTAGTGCACACAATAATGGTAAATAAACCAACAATGTCTGATGACAGGCAGTATTTTGTAGCTCGAGGAAGAAAAGACATTCACAAGAAGCTTTATGTGGAGATTGGACATGAAAAAGTAGGGTAACAGTTTTCCAGCATCCTCTGGGGAACCTGTAATACTTCTCCCCTTGCTGCACTAGCAATAAAGAGAAAATGCTTGAAAGAAGTGTAGAGAAGCCTAGGTTTACCAGTGCTGCTGGTATCTGCAGGCAGAACAGAATAAGATATTGGTTTTTATTGTCACACTCTCCCCTCTAGTTTCTTTTCCATTCTGGCCTGTCCAGTGACTGAAAGGACATCCACTAGTAGTGGCTCTGAGGTCTCAGAAAAGGCACAGCAGGTCCTGAAAACCCCTTCCTGGCTGCGGCTGGGAGTCTGGCTCTTCCCCACTGCTACACTCAAAGCCATACCACTGCCACATTCATAACCACACATAAACCAGGTATGCACTAAAGAAAGTGACTCAGTCAATTGAAACAAATCAACACACAGATGCTAAAAAGCCACACTGCAGGTCAAATCACAACAATTTCTGGGACAGCATCTCATCTACTGTAGATTCATATCTCTTCTTAGAACATGGAGATAGAGGAAAAGGAGTTCAACATTCCAAACATTGAAAAATAAGACAGCATTAATAATTTCAATTTACTCATACTCAAAATGCTATTTAATAGCACAACATATCATTGTGGAGCCTGATTTATGTTAAATACTACTCTAACCTACTCTGGGAATATTGAACTCTAAATATTGGATTTTTTCCAGTTAAAATCAGAACTAATTCTCTTTTGCATTTTGAATAATCATCAGTCTCCAGAGGAAAAAACCCAAACAACTGTACATGAGATAAATCATCTGGTATTCAGCTACCAGAAGGAAATAAAAAGGAACTTGGACTAAAAAAACTTGTACTGGATGTAAGCAGTGCTGCAGAAAACGGCTGAAGGTTTGCCAGATGAAATAAAAAACTAACAAACAAATAAAAACCGAAACCAAAACAAACACAACAAAGACTGGGGGAAGAGAAATTCGTAAATTTATTATTATTTTACAATTTCTAGGGAATATAGAAAAATTGATGAGTGAAATTGAATACATAATAAGAGGAAATACTGAAATCCGTGTACAAGGAAGATGTGACATTTACTCCAGCAGAAAAACTAACTACAGGAATCACCTAATGCATGGGCAATTTCAAGTGAGACAACGAGTTAATGGGACCTAAAAGAGCTACGGAGAATAAATAAATCCAAGTCAGAGAGAAAATATTGGAAACAAATTAGACTTAATAAATTGAGAGACTGAACCACAGAATGGTTGTGAAATGGCCGCACTGTGGAGCAAACCAACTTCTCAGCAATTGACCTTCATCAGAGGGAATAAAGGAAAGTACTGGGGACCGTTTGGAAGCAATGATGGTTCTTGACACTGTGGCTAAAGAGAAAATAGGGTGTGTTTTACAAACTGGGCAGCCCACATGATGCGCACTGCAGAATAAAAAAGAAATTAATTCATTAACTTCCTGCTCACTGGCAGCTGAGAGGACCCTCAGATGGGGAGCATGGGGGATTTCTGTGTCTTTGCAGCACTGGTGCCCCCAAGGCCAAGCAGCACAGCCAGGGCTGCTGGGCAGCAGCCAAATCCAATCCAGCAGCACCATGTCAGCAGGGCCTCTGTGTGAATGGGCACAGAGACGCTGACAGAGTTTCCAGCGGTAGCTACCCTACCTCCACCAGTGACACCAACCTGACAGATCAGCTCTCCCCAGGCATGGCACAGCATGCTCAGGCTGGCATTGTTCCAGCAGTGCTAGCTGTCACAAAGTAGTCAGCAAAGCCCTAGGGACAAGCCCTGGGGCACTGCAAGCTACTCCCCACGGCTTCATGCCCACTAAACTTCTGTGACCTGCCTTGCAGCAGTGCATGAAGGACCCCAGTCAGACAGCCCACCACGCCAGATGAGCAGACACTAGGGGACATAAAAGTTTACACACTCAACCTGTCTGAGGTGTGTAATGCACACTCTCATAAAGCTGCATTCATCTTGCATCTCAATAGGTGCCTTACAAAGAAAAATCGTATTGACACTCATAGAAGTGCCCCTCTGCTATAAAACTGCCTTTGGCTTCTAGCAGCTGCCAAGCCCAATGCTTGCAGCTATTGCTAGGTGACCGTTGCTATTTTTAAGCAGATTCTGACAGAATAACTTCATTCATTTTAGGGAGTGCAAGTTCATGGATTGACACCAGCCCTCAGCAGATCTGAAGGGTAGGCTTTTGGAGGAAATTCTGGTACCAGTGAGAGCTGCCCCACTGCTCCCACTTTGCCCCAGCTCAGCTTTTATGGCACAGTTTGTAGAGATGCTGCAATTCAAAAAAAAGCACACCAAGTAAAATGTAGAGAAATTACTGGGATGTCCTGCCTTTGTCTCACCAGTGGCGACTCCATTGGTGCGCATTCCTCACCAAATCAGACTTCTAGCAGCTCCCACCACAGCAAGATGGCTGCTATGCTGCCTGCACCCTGCTGTTGGAAAAGCTGCTGACTGGTCTGCACCCTTTCACAGGCAACGCTCAGTATTATCTGTTGTCACCAGCCAGCACCATCTGTGCCCCAGCTATGGCCTCCTTGCCCAGCAAAACCCAGAGGCCTGTCCCTGTGATTTGCTGACCATCATGCGACAGAGAAGCAGCATCACTGCTGCTTTGTGTGCTGTAGACAGGAGACCAGCACTTGCCAGAGCTGTTTGCCAAGTCACAGGTGTAGGCAAACTTGGCATCCCCACAGAGAAGGAGCTTTTCCTTTAGCATGAGGGGCCTTGGGCTGGGAGTTGCAGAGGCACAAGAGATAATTCAGACTGGGACTGCTTGGTCTTTCATATCAGAGATCTACCGAAAGGAAAAAGCACTGGGCTAGGCAAAATCCACCCTCCTGGCTGTTTTAAACATACTGTACGTGTTAGGATAAATTATGAAATGCCTTTCGGGAATAGTGCTGCAAGTAGGTCTCTGGGTTGGTTCCCACACATGATTTATTGCATATTCATCTTCATTAAAGGAACAGAAGACAGCACACATTTCATATGCAACAAGCTTGTGATCTGTTAGCGGGGACTCAGCAAGCTTGAGTGCGGTGGGCCATATGTACAGGGGCTACGCTCCAGTGGGTTTTGCTTTACACAGGACATGACACTGTGCACTCTGAACACCACAGCCTGCAGTCCTTGGTTGTAAACATTTCCTACTCTGCATGAATACCAAAGTCAATTTTCAGGTGGTTCTGTTCTGTCTAGCCTCTGCAGCCTTGGGCCAGGAGCTGAAGTCAAGCAAATTATGTTCTGTTCAGCACAGCACAGGGCATGAGGCTGCACTGAAAAGCACAATTTTGCATTCTTATTTGGGCTGATTGGGTACTGCACACCAAGACACTTAAATAAGGAGGGATATATGGGAGTTTTCCAGTCAGGTAATTCTTAAATGCCCAATTTAAACAAAAGCATTGGTCTAGGCAGAGCCCCAGGGCTTAGGGCCACAGTCTCCTCTAGCTGCATCTGATAGGCACAGCCTGGCACAAAAATTGGCTTGGTACTATCATCAGCAGCAAGATTTTTTGTTGATTATAACTATGCTAAATCTGTATTTTTGGGATGGGATTGAATCCCCCAACTCACTGCAAAGTAAAACCTGTCTAATTTAAATCAAAATTTATATTCACATATAGCCAACAATTATTCAAACCATTTCTAAGAACAAGCTTAGGGAAGCAACTTGTGATTTTTTTGTTTTAAACTTTCCAGACCCCTCCATGCCTCCAAATTTGGCCTGTGTATCAGGGATGCAGGTTTCACTGCATTGTGAACAGCTGCCCACAGCTGACTAATTTATAAACCTTTGGATAATGTGGGCTTGCATGTGTCTTTTGATCTCAGCAGCTGAACAGTCCATCTTCAGCATGCCCCTCACAGCTCCTGGCACTGCCCATGCTGGCACCACAGATCACAGATAACGAACCTGCTTCATTTCATCACCTAACCAGGAGAGGACTAAAAGTGGATCCAGGGACAAGGCACCAAGTCTGGAAAACTGAGATTAGAGTAAGGGGGAAATAAGATGATAAGGGCTGGAATTAGCAACTCCTGATTCCCAAGAAGTTGATGTTCCATCCTTATCGGTGTATTCTCACACACATTGTACGAGCACTGAAATAATGTCTGAAGTATCCTGACATTTAGTTTGGGTAATTACTTTGCTATATGTTTGCACTGACCAAAATGTGCAGCATTCTGGTAAGTGTAGGTGCTTTGCCAGTCCCTGGGTAACACAGCACAGCATAATACCTTCTACTAACTTCTCCATGTATTTGAGGTATTTCAGTAGACCAGTTTCCCTGCTAAGGCTTTACACTCATTGCTGTTTCCTGTAACTTAAAAACAAAACAAAACCCACAAAAAAACCCAGAACAGAAACCTGCAAAGGTTTTTGGTTGGAAAAACTACTTTGAATGCTGCCTATTTGGGAATACAGCAAAGAAGTATCACATGCTGCCACTTTTTCAAACATTATGGGCTACTTTTTGTTCCACTGACCATAAGTGAGATTTTCATAGGATGAAATGCCATCATTCTGAAGTCAGAAATACAAATAAATGATGCTGTTTCCTAAACGTAAATCCCATGTTAAGGAACTGGAAAGCCATTAAAAACAAACCATTTGCATCTAAACAGTTATTTTTAAAAGTCCATGTGTTTACTGTATTTTCAAACAAATTCATCTTCTTTGGGCTGAGTCTGATGAGGAAGTGTGGCCTGGAAGAACATCAGAGCATGAGTCAAGAATCCCCATTGGGACCTGGCCATGGGCTCCCCATGCTCCAGCTTTGGGCACAGCATCTTGACTGCCACACTGCCAATTCTCCAGCTGCAAAACTGAAAGACATCTACTTTCTTTACTACCTTTAGTGGGAAATATGAATAGTAGTACAAAATCATAACTACTGCTTTTTCCAATTTTCTGCAGTGGTTGAGTCTAAATTGATAGATAGCACATCAAAACTTCCCTGCAAAGCCATTTGAGCTAATTTGATTTTATACTGCACATTACCAAAATTAAACGTCACAGCTGGTATTAGTTTGCAATCTTGGGAACAGACAAAATGCAATCAGCCCACAGAAGACATTACTCCAGCACCCCCAACTTGGTGTTCCTACAAAAGGTGTGCAGCTTGTGTGATTTTTCACAGAGGCTACACCTGTGCCAGTGCAGATGAAAGGAGGCTGGCCAAGACTAGACTGTCTTCTGCCCGACAGCCATTTAGAGTAGAAACTGGGCTTCGTTTCCAGGTGCACTGAAAGGTGAAGGCTAGGATGTGCCATGTGAACTCCAGCACAGCCACAACCCAGCTACTGAAAAACTGCCCTCCATTATACTAACTGCCATGACCAAGCTTCCCCAGTGCCCTGGTTCTGCAGGTCCACAACCATGGACAAGACTCCAATGAATCACTGTTGCTTGAGAAAACTGAAAAGATTATAACTTCCAGAAACTTGCTGAACACCTCGACCTTTTCCATTCCTTTCCCTCAGAATTTCTGAGGCCCATACTGCAATCATCCAGCATGCATACAGGCTTCGATTGCATCCCTGGTTGCCTAACACCCAGAAGGGAGCGTAGTGGAGTTAGAGGTGGGGGTGAACCCCCCAGCTCTGCTGTGGCAATGGAAGCTCAAAGGCCTGAATCCAGAACTCAGAGGATACATAAGGAATGTAAGGAGGAGACATAAAGAGGAAGTAACTTAAATAAACTGCCTTTCAAAACACACGCTGCAATTTCCACCTACACATACAGTAAGTGAGCTTTGGCAACACATCTCAGAAAATAACCTTGCTGTGTGTTTCAGTTGAGTCATAGTACTTGTTCATGTATTACATACCAAAAAAGACTTCCTATTGTCAGCAGCTCTTTGTCTTCAACTTGGTTGGATTGAAGACAAAAAAATGTTTGGGGCGAGATTCTGCCAGATAAAATCTCAATGAAATCGATAGAAGTTCTCTCTGTACCAAGCACATGGGTCTGTGTGAAGATTTGCTTTGCTGAGTCCAAATCTAAAGAAAAGTTATGCTCTACGTATCCCCATGTCAAAGACTACTTCAAAGGCAATACTTGCCATTTTTCAGCTCTGGGAGTAACATTCTTAGTTTATCAAGGCTCAAGCTAGCAGCCCTCTTTCCAGAGCTGCAAAGCGTTCTTAATGCAAACGAAAACCTTCATCAGCAAACCAAAGCACCGAGCAAGAAACTATTCAGTAAGTGGTATTTTAGTACTCCTGAGATATATCTAAAGGACTGAGAAAAGTAAACTCACATCACGTTTTAATCAAAGTTACACCAGGTTTTCCACAAACACTTATCTAACATACTCAGACAATGAAGGCTGAAAGAATGACATAGAATACCACAGGGCAGACAATAATACACAAACCAGTGTCACTCATTGTTAAAGGAATAATCAGAAGTCTCATAATAAAGTGCTCATAATAAAAACATATTCAGCTGATATAATTAAAAATTTATTCCTAATTGGGACAGGAAGTACAAAGGGTCCATTCTGAGTCTTAAGCAGCTCAACCATCTGAAAAGTTAGTTAATTATTTTTTATGCAGTAATTGAGGCAAACACATTAAAGAAATGCCTGTTTTCATGATTTGTGATATTTCTTCATATAAAGGATCTTTTCTGCTCCTGCTTGCATGGCACACAAGAAAGCTTTCTAAACTTTACAGTAGTTTTATAAACACAGATCCCAAAATTCCTGGACAAACACACAGATATTCTCAGCATGAAACACAGCTGACGAATTTTCTTCTTCCAAACCACCCTTTATGACAAAAATTCCCAACAATAAAGTTCATAGTCTCTTCCATATTCCTGAAAGAATAAGAAATACTAACATGGATAAATTCAAGCACATAAAATGAATATGATCTACACATACTTGAAGATAAACATGCACAGCTACAGAATCAGAATCACTACACAAGATGACTTCTAAAGATCATAAACTTCAGAGATGTGGAACACCAGAGCTATCTGCCTAAAATCTCTGTTGGAGTTTTCCAGCAGTGTCCAGCCATAGCCCACCAAAGAGATTGGTTCTAAACCTGTTTCATCAAAAAATTCCCTTACTGTATCATAAAACAGAAAGAAAGGCTCTTTCCATCAAGCCTAAACTTTGTGGGATGAAAGCAGTTGCTGGAGGGATGAGCAAATGGTGGTTTTGATCACACTATTGCAAGTCTACAAGTCTTTGAAATTCTGCTGTCATGGGTAAATGATGGCAAAGAGCAAATACTCTGTTTAATCACATTACACTTAAAAAAGGTCTTTCCCAATGCTACTATCTGTGAACATCTTGAGCTATAAGCCTACATGACAACTATCTACCGAAGACAGCTCATCAAGCATTCACACTGACTTGAAAATTAAATCTCTAATGATGTTCCATCAGAACACCAAACTTGTATTCTGACAGCAACTTGCACTTCTGAGCTGTTGTGTTTTGCTGTAAATCACATGCACATCAGGATCTTACATTGCCACACTCAAGGAAGAGCTTGGTCTGTGCCCTGCTTCACCACATGCTCCAGAGCAAGCAAATACTTCAAGCTCCCATCTTGCTTTCAGTGTGTGGCAGTTTTAGGCTGTACCTTTACAATTTTCCACAGATTTTGAACAGGAAGTAGTAAATAAAATTTGAAATGGTCTCAGTATTTCAACAGCCATATTGCTGGTTTCTTGAATTTTGGCTTCTCATTAAATACAAAATCACTATGTGCTATTGCCACTGAAGGGAGGTGTGCTAGCATCTCCATTTTCAGCAGATCATAGTTTAGCCAAGGATTTGAAGTTGGTGTAAAAGGCTAGATGCTGCTCACCTGAAAGCCAGTGGAAAAGTTGAAGTTTAACAAAGAGAGAAATGCATTTTTAATGCATCTATAGGATCAAATGTTTTCACATATGCTGTTTCATATTCAGTGGAACTTCGTATGCTCACTGTGACAGCAGCATCAAACACTTTCCATGGAGAATGGTGCCATTCTGTGCTTCAGGGGAGGCCTTTGTTGTACTTTAAAACCAAGAAAAAACGTCCACTGCATCTTAATGCATGATTCTCAAACCCAAATGAAAAACGTACAAAGCACATACAATGCACTATCCCACCTTTTAAAATCTGACCTGATCAAACACAAGATTGTAAATGAGTCCTTCATCAGAGATGGAAACAGAGTGGATATAAACTCCATACTGGAAAAAATACCTACAAAAGTCATCCTGGTCCAAGCCCACAATTCTCTGCATGATACAGCTCTAAAATCTATGCTGTCTGATTTGGTGCTTGTGTCAGGCACTAAAATGTAAATGTCCAGGAAAGCTGATCTAGGGTCTGTCAGATTTAAAGACACTTTGCTTGCCTGGGGATGGGAAGACAGCAATGCCTGCCCTGTATTATGAACAAAAGCAATGGAGCAATGCCCATACGTGTCCAAGATGGTGAACCAAACCTTGTATCTTCATAATGAGAAAGAGATCTTAGAAACACAAATCTCAACAAAAGTCATTGCATTAAGCCCTGAATTTGCATCAGTTTTGCTGCACACAATCCCTGGGCAAACAGCTAAAGGATGAAGAGTAAAGTTTCTGTTATGTTGAGCATGTGAAATCCAACACTTGTTACATTCTTTTGACAAATAATTTTGGAAGGAGAATGGCTTCTTTACTTTACTGCATAAGACTTTAAAGGAAATATTCTGAGGCTCTTTTTTTTTTTTTCCTTTTTTTTTTCCTCTTTGCTAAGTTGTTTCATTTTTAAGGTTTTCTTTATTATACAGCCCTTCCCCTGCCCTTCATAACTCCGTGACAATGAAGGCAGTTTCTTGTCACTCCATTTTCTCAAGGAGAAAAAAAATCCTGTAAAATTAAACTCTAGCTCCTGTTATTGTGAATTGTTTGGACAGTAATTGACTTTTTTTTAATTTTTCCTACTTCCCACGGCATTCAAAAAGGCTTGCGCTGGGAAGTGCCTTTTTGGTGGTGAATACAGGCCACTTCTGCCAGTTGCAACTGAGGTCAATGGACAATCAAGGGAACTGCTCCTCCCAGCACTCTCTGACCCAGTTCATTATTTCAGGTCTTACTGCGTCCTCACTCCAACGCTAAGGCCACCTGAGTACTGTTAAACCCTCTCTCCTGACCAGCCCGGATGCCGTGCCCCCCTCATCAGAGCCTCTTATTGCGAGCCTCAAAAAACAGATACAAAGGTAGGATGCAACTGCCCCACACAATCAACTCAAACCAGTAGAGGAACTGATTGCAAGATAACCAAGCATTGAGGCAAGGAACTTGTGTGAAGACTTTATCAATCTCCAATTTTGTTCTTCACTGACAACCAGCACTGGACACAAAAGTAACTAAAAATTTAGGCTTCCCATCAGAAAGTTTATTTTAAAAAACTGCTTACAAAAGTAAATAATAACAAAACAAACAAACAAGCAAAACCAAACTAACCAGCCAACCAAGCCAAAAAAGTTACATTACAGTAAAACCTCCAGTGAAGGCCACTAGCATTCAGACTGGAGGAAAACAGCATCACGGCTGCCACATATTTAGCAAACTCAGAATGCAACTGGAAAAGGAAATGATTCAGAAACCGCAGGTGCTCAGCACTAGGCTGCTGTGCCTCGCTGGCAGCCCCTGGGCATAGGCACTTGTGAGACAGCAAGAATCCAAGGCCAGGTTAAAATTAGGGATCAGCTCTGAACTGTGCTCATCCCAGCTCTCATTGCTGATCTACACCACAGGGGTAAACAGGCATTTCTAGGAGAAAAACGTGCCTAGGTGAGTGAGTGCTACACCTTCCTGACTGCTTTCATCACACCAAAAAGAATCATAAAAGCAGGTCTAATATATGGGGTGGGGGGGAGGAGGGGAGGCAAAGTAGGTGTGTTTGATTGAATTGGGAATTATTATTTCCAACTCTGCCATCTTTTTCTTCACTATCTTGCAAGGCACCCTTACTACCTGTCCAGTTTTGCACATCATCATTCAAGTCTACAGTGCTTCAGGGGGGCAAACGTGTGCCTCTGTCTCCCAGCAGCGCTCCTCATAATACGGAGCCTTTCCTCACAGAAAGTACTCATTCCAAAAGTAAAAGAACAATTACAAAGGCCCCCACGCTTATCTTTGCAATAAAATTCCTCACTTTTAAACGTTTGCATCCTAATGAAATTCCATCAGGATACATTCAGCAGTCTTTCATAAGCCTCTCATTTTGCTTGGTCAACTCTTTCTAGTGAACTGGACAAACTGCATTTCGTGAATAAGGAACAAATCCGCCCAGCGTGCTGCGACAAGGCAGAGCTGTTCATAAACCGATTTAAAATCAGGACTGGGATTCAAAAAAATCTCTTCGAAAAGCGAACCACGAACGCCAGATCCTCGCAGTGCCGCCACGGACTGCGTTCCTCCGGACCCAGCAGCAGGGACCCGCCAGGATCTTCTGGGGCTCGGGGACTTCTTGCAGTCTCCAGGGAGGGATTGCGTTCCCCGCATCCGCGCTGCCCGGCGGCGGGCACGGTGGGAGCGCGGCCGAATCGCAGCCTCCCCGTAGCGCGAGGCGCTTTAGGGATATTTTTTTCGGGGAAAACACGCCAAGGGCTTCTTCCCTCGAGCTGCCCGTCTCCACGGCGACTGCTTCACCACCCCCTGCCGACTCCGCTCCCGGGAAGCCCCGCTTGGCTCCGGGCCGCCGCCCTACGGGGCACCCCCAGAGCCGCCCGAGCGCCGCGGCCGGCAGCACGGGGGCCCCGCCCGTCAGGGGATGCAGTGGGATCGCGTGAGGAGGTGGGGGGCGGGCGGCATCGCGACCACTTCTCCGCGTCCCTCCGCGGAGGAGGAGGGAACGGCCATCCCTTCGAAAGTTTAGCTCCCCTAGTGCTGCCCAGGGACGGGGGAGGCACCGTCGATGCTGCCGGCGGGCAGAGTAGAGCCTCGCAGCCTGAGCCGGGCAAGTCTCTTGTCCCCACGGGGACGCAGCGCCGGGCTCCGCGGCGGCTCTGTCCCCGCACAGCCCCCAGGGCTGCTCTTCCCGCAGCGATACCCAGGCTCCAGCCCCGGCGCGGCTCCGCCCGTAGCGGGAAGCGGACGGTGTGGGGAGAAGCAGGCCGGGTGCGGCATCGCCTACCTGGTCCGCGTCCGGGCGGGGGGCGTGGGGTCACGGGCGGCAGCGACCGGGCGCGATCATTCCGCGATACGGTGCGGTGCTGAGCGCGGCGGGCAAGGCAGGGCCAGGCGGGGCGGGGAGGCTGCCCGCAGCCGCGCTCCGCCCGCCGCCGCTCCGCCCCCCACCGCCGCGGGGCCACGTCTCCGGTCTGACGCACGCGGCGGCCGGGGGGCTCCGGGCCGGGCCAGGCCCCAGTGGCCGCGGCAGGCGGGACGGCTGCGCTTCGCCCGCCCACGCTCGTCCGAAGGCAGGGTGGGAAAGGGACGTTAATGGTAACCGACAGACAAGGCCTCCGGGAGGGCCCGCGGCATCCCTGGCTGAAGCGGTCGTCAGCGGTGCCCCGACGGAGCTGCCAGGCGGGGGCTGACTGGACAAATGCGGTATAACCGGGCTGGGCCTGGGGGCTGCGTGTTCTCCACTAAGTGTAGTTTACGCCATGGAAAGTAATGAGGGGTGAAGGGGAGCCGCAAGTGGCTGGCCCCGAGCTGGCGGGCGACTGCTCCGTGGTTTGGAGGGTGACAACAAAAATTGTCATGGAAAGACCTTGACCTCCATGCACTAGGCCATGGAAGGACTATGAAAAGGGCAGGCTGTAAAGTGTCTGGGATTGCTTTAACAGTAGAAAAGTGCCTCCAAGAGTGAAAATTGAAAACACAAACTTCTGGCCCAGCAATTCAAAAAACACAGACTGAAAACTGCTGGTGAAAGAAACCACATATTTGGAGGGACTTTTATCCAACATTTCCAGGAAAGATTTACATCTCTGGTGGAACAACGAGACAGGAAAAATTTTGCATCAGACAGAGGTGCTTGCCTTCTAATGACTTGCCTCTAACCTTAGGGATAGCGTCTGTATTCCCTCAGGGGCAGTACAAATATGTAAACAAAGAAATACAAATATATAAGCCCACTGGGGGGGAGTTAATGGAAACAAATACAACTTGAGGCATCACAGCTGTTTTGCTGCAAAAATACTAACTGGAAAAGGATGTGGGCTGAAGGTCTGCTGTGTATAGCTGTGGGTAATTCTGACTTCATGTGTTTTCAGACCCATCTGCTTCATGGACTGCTGAGGGCAAAATCAGGTTCCTCACTGATGTGATTTGTAGCAGTGGGAGTTAAGCTCATCATTTGAGACAAGCATTTGGTTAAGTGCTTCGCAGTGCAGAGCCGTTTTCCTCAGCTGAAGCCTTGAGGCTTTCTGAGGCACCTCAAGAAATGAGGTTCTGAACCTGGCAGGAGCTGGAAGACATTGTTGGCATAGCTCCCTTCAGAGCTGCCAGCCTAAAAAATTTCAGCAATATTGCACTACTACATAATTGTAAGCATTAGTCCCATGCTTCAGCAGATATGGCTGAGGAATGAAACAGGACGAATGAGCAAGGTTTCGATATGGACAAAAGCACTGGGTTTCTTTTTTGAGTTAAAGAAACAGTTATGGTGACTGCTACATTCATTTTCTTTTTATTGCTTTATTTCCATTACTCTTAACTTCTGGCAGCAGCTTAGAGAATCCCTCCCTGTCCTGGATGGCTTCTTTCAAACATTTGCAGGCAGTTGTTCTGTTCACCTTTTCGTCATCACTTAGCTCATTTAATCTTTTCTCATAAGTCAGTCCCTCCTGCTACCTAATTGTGGTGCTGCTTTTCCCTGAACTCCCGCTCAGTTGCTCATTTGTTTTATGGTGACATGGTGGCCAGTAATCCTGCCATTGTTAACGTTTCCTGTTGTGGACTTTTGGGTTATTTTTGTTCAGAGTTGCTGCAGTACTTGGAGGACAGAGCTAAGCTTCCCCTGTGAAGAATAATTACAGGCAAGGTCACTGATACTTCAGTAGAAAACATGCCCCATAGATAATTATAGCTGATGGGTTTGGGGATGAAGGCTTAGTACAGTTCTGGTGGAAGAAGGCCCAAAAATTTATCTTTGATAGTAAATGCATAATTGGGGCTCCAAATACCTTTTCTCCACTAGAAAGATTTTGCTGCCTGCAGAAAACTAATTTATTTATTTGTGAATTCCTGCATTATTTTCTTTAAAACCACCTATGCAGGTGAAGTCTGAAATAATTTGGGGGTGTTTATATTACTAAAAGTATTGTTTCTGCCAAAATGGTAGGCAACAGAAACAGGATTCAATCAACTGTATGACTGCAAGTTTTTTGCATCCTTTGATTTCTTTGTTTTAAACTGACTCCAGCAAAACATGGGGCAGGTCACATAAATGCCATTACTGCAAATTTAGTTCATTTGCCTTCACTGGCAACTGTCCTATTCTGTCACTTACCATTTACAAGCTCCAGAAGTGTTATTGCTGCTACTGAGTGCTACCTCGAGGTGCTTAACACTGCAGCAGAACCAAGGGCAGTTCTGGTTTGCGCTTGGGATAAAACTGCCACAGGCTAGTTTGCAAATCCAGTTGTCCAGAGGGCGAGATTGCGCCATCAGTGCTTAATTGACAGTTATCTCTGGTTCATGTATCTGATTCTTTAGTGTGATCCAGGTTCAGGATGCCAAATCCTGAAATCATTGCACCAACATAGCATCTGCAAGGATGTAGATCCCACCTTCTGTTGGTCCTTACTCAGGGTCTTGTTGCTCTTTTTTTTCCCTTTTTTTAGCTCTTTACAGTCCCTTGATAATTTGAGGATGCACCTTGAAAAAACTCAAAGCCATCCCATACCCTGAAGCCTGGGGTTCCATGAGCAGCGCTGAAACTGGGGATGGTGCTGAACAGAGCTTGACAGATCACATACCCACTCAGCTTCAGGACAGATCAGGGCACGAAAATAGGTTTGAGTACAAGAGATTTGTCTGTACTTGGAAATACACCCACAATGAAAATGTTTTTCATCAGTCATCTCTCCAACAACTATTGAAAACAGCATAATCTGCTAACACAGAAAAGCTAAATTGGTTTCAGATGAAGTACTGAAAAACTGCTGGTGTGATTTCGTTCAGCTCAATCCAAAACGCGTGATTTGACAGCTCTAGTGCTCCTTAGCTGCTTGAAGTTTCTGTTCAAGGTTTAGCTTTCCCCTGGTTTGCCTTTTCCTAATTTGACATTTTTAACCCCCTCCCCCCAAATCAGTGGTTTTGAAATACTAATTTTAAATGTACCAGATGCTAAATAATAGTGGTGTGCTGGAAATACAGACTTTTAAAATAAGTTGCATGGATGCTATGGGCTGAGTCTGGGCAGGAGAAGCAAAGGTTTGGAGAAAAGTGAAGAATCTTTTCTATCATTTCCTAAGCCTGCAGCATTTTCTATGTATTAAACCCTGCTTTAAGCAGAAGGGAAACACTAAAAGGATGTTTAATCTCATTAGCTCTTTTATTGTTCCTAAGTAAAGAGAAGTCACATTCATCATTGGTATGACTACAATGAAAGCAGTACAACTGCACCAGAGAAGAATTCAGACCAACTAATTCTCTGTAGAGAAGCTATTGACAAGCTGTCCCCACTGCATCTTGTATCACTGAGAAAACAGAAAGCTATAGACATGCAAAAGAAATACAACTAGCTCCCGTTTCCTAACCTGTGACTGAACCAAAGCTCCTGGACCTGATTGATGCTTTACCTCTGTTACACTTCTGATCAGCGTTAGGTTTTCTGCAGTGATCTGTCTGAAAACATCTTCCTAAGTGGAGAGCTACACAGCTATGCTTGGTACTGACTGTTGCAGCTCTGAGCCATGGAACCCTGTGCTTCACAGGACAGAGCATCTTCTCTAACTTTAGATGTGATGCAGTAAGTGGAAGTAGCTGACATGAGGCAGGAGGGATAGAGCCAGCAGCCAGAGCTTAGAGCAAGTGCTTTGTAATTACTAAATGCTACTTTCAAAATAACAAAGGCTTTTATTACTAGCAGTTCACCGTTATGGGTATGATTGAATAAGCAAGCTGTAGCAAGGACAAATGCTTACCGGGGAGGATATTAGGACCAGAGTCAATCATCAGGCTTGCTGTCCTCAGGGGTTAGCTGAGGCTACTCCAGTTCCTGACTGTCAGCCTTCCCCCACTCTCTGCTCCCTCATGTTCTTTGTTGAAATACTGTAGATTGTCTGACATGCATACAGGCTTTTTTCCATAGAGACAATCATCTCTCACTCTCATCCAAATACTCATAGAGAGATGGCTTAAGTCAAGTGTTTAGTTTCCTCTCATCCTTAGTTTTTTCCACGGCCTTCTGTCCATCACACAAGTGAGATTGTGACAATCACAGAACCAAGTGTACTAATTACCAGATTTATGCACAGAATCTATACATTATTATAAAGCAGCTTTTCTTCCAGTGAAGTCTTTACTTGCCAGAGCTGACCTATCCTGTTATGTTGATTCCAGTGCTGTATCGGCCTGAGTCACTGGTTACATGGCATGCTCCCCATGGCTGACATCCTGCTAAGAGATAACAGACTGCTGGTGGTGGTCCACTTTGCATCATACTTTGGGCTTGAATGTTTCAAGCAGAATGCAAGTCTTTCACTGTCATTAGATCTCACCTTGGAATGTTTTTCCCTAGTTCCCCCCACCCATGAAATTCCACCACTGAATTACCTACCTTTTTATCTACTGCCTTTAAATGGTTATTTACAGATCTTTAACTTCTAGCAAACCTGTGTCAATAAATCATAATTTAAAAACACAACCAACACATTCTCAATGAAAGTATCCTATTATGCATCTAAATGACAAAGTAAATGTTTGAGAAACAGGTCTCTAAGTTTTTTATTTTTTTTAAACAGTCATCTCAAACAGAAGTATTTGATAATCATCTGGAATTTTTAATTTCCTATTTTGCTTGGGAATTTATGTAATCAGCCATATGATATGCTTGTTAGCTGGGAAAGGCTCAGGATTAGAATAGATTCTTAAAATTAGAAAGTGCTAATATACAGCAGCAGTCTTGGCTGCCTAAACTTAAATAAACAATGTTTTGTGTTAATTGCTGGAACAGATCAACACTGAGGAAACCCACATGTCTAAATGATTTTCTGAAATACAGTGCCTGGCAGGAGAGGCAGTCTCAGGTAACTGGGGATGAGCTAATCAATAATTTACTTCCAGAGGGGATTGTCTGATACAGACATAGCTGATGGGGAGCAAAATGTGTAGTTTGGGAGTTTCTGTATGAGCTTAACTGCTTTAAAAGTCATGGGATTCCTAACACAGAAGAGTCAGGTCAGATAAAAGTAAACCCATTTTTGGATTTATAGTGCTTCAGCAGTAAAAGTATATTCTGGTGTAAGTTTGCATGCCCAGCATGGAAGCATGAGATCATAGGTCATACTGCTGCCACCAGCAGAGACACTACAGAATGCAAATCTCCACATCATCATTCTAGTTTGGCACTGGTGTGATTCTTTACATTGCTGGCACATGGCATCGTTAAACTAGGCCCCTGCAGAGGATGAATGGATGTGTGTTTTACTCCTTATACATGACGCAGGTCCAAGCCAGCAGTACTTCTGACAGTGGAATTGGCACACATCCTGCTCTGTGCTTTGTGCTCACTCACCAGCTGACAGTCACTTATGTGGAATGCATCAGACCCCACTGCAATGATGTCTGATGCATTCAGACTTGCGCCCCCTTTGAACCACAAAGTTAAAGGGTTTGGGTTTTTCTTTCCTCTGTTATTTGTCACTCATGTATTTGAGCCTTTTATTTCACTAGGAATTAATTTCAATCCAACTATTGGAAAACAACAAACCAAAACACAAAAAACCTTATGGATAGTTTACAGTTTCAACCCAAGTTACTTAACATTATTTCATCAGGAGAACAACCCAACAGACAAAGTACTTCACTGCTCTAGGGCCCCGTTTGCTCAAAGTCCACAGTGGGCACAGCCTCTGAATGTAACCTCATGGGAGAGTGAGCAGTGTTGAGGAAGACTGTTTGAAACAGTCTTTTGTGGTGAGAGGGCATAAATAACAGCAAGTTGTGGCCTGATGTAAATTGACAGTCCACTATTCAGGCATTGGACACACAGCGTGCATTTTGCGTTTCCTAAGTTGTCAATAGTTGACTCTCCACAGGGACTACACTCAATTCAGCTAGATCAGTGACTCCACTCTTGAAAGTCTCTTTTGTTGTTGGCTGTGAGCCATTCACACAGTTAAAAGGATATAGTCCGGGACCTTCCTTCTTACAGCCATAGGCATTTCTGGTGGATGTGATTTTTGCAGACTTGTCCAAACAATCCAGGCTGTATTGCCAGAAGTTACTACTGATATGAGCAGTTATCACACTAAGGTGGGCTGTATTTGCATGTACACACACATATGTATACTAAAGCAAGCCTGCATGCAGTGGAGAGATAAAATTGGTTACTATGGCACAAACGTAAGGGGATGAAACATCCATGGAAGCTGTTTTGTCTACCTGTTGAGACCTTTAAAATTCAGACTATGCAACAGACAACTTCCCTTTTAGACTGGCTAGTAATAATTTAAGATACTGGACTCTCCTTTTTTCTATGCCTGGCTTCATCTGCTGTATTGCATTTTTAGAGCACTGTATATGACAAACCTTCCAGGAATTCTGAACACAAATGGAAGTTCCACTGAATAACTTAAAGCAGCAGAGCACCACCATCAGTGAGGCCACACAGCTGGGTGGAATGTGATGAATTTCCAGGAATAGGATTGTTTCCTGGAGATTATTGTGTAAAACACAAGTATAAAGAGAGAACAAAGGTAGTGCTGATGGTCTGCACCACTAGGCTAATTTTAGTTTATGAAAAGAAGAATGAAAAGCCAGACATGTTATAAGACTTTTTTCAAGGCTAACAGGAAGCCTTTATATCAAGAGCAAACCCTGAAACAAAGCAGTGCAAAATCACCTCAGTATAAAATGTAATCTCTTCATGATTTTGTCTTCTGAAACCAAATCCACTTTTAGCTTGAATGCAGTGCTAATGGAGAGATTGAGAGGTCTATGTCCATGCTTCCATCTAGCAATAACAAAGGAATGACTAGGTAAAAGGCAGTAATGATATATAAACAGATGAACTCTGCAGTTCTGAAGGGAGAGGAGAGCAGTGTATTTTGGGGTTCTAAAGCAACAGGAAACCTGTTCATTAAGAAATCAGTTCTGCTGACTACAACCTACTCTGAAGCAGTGGTTAAGCAGAGCACTTTTAAAAGAAAGTACCACACAGCATGTGGAAGAGTTTAGGCTTCTGATATAAAGAGAGCAATCCTCCCAGCAGAGCCTTCTGCTCTCTTCCTTCAGGAATCCTCTGCTCCAACATCCAACTTCCTCCAACAATCCTCTGCTGGAGGAAATCCTGCAATTAAATAAGGTCACTGTTAGAAGTGCAAAGTCCAGTATGGTTTCAATCCTGGAAGTGCTTTCTTCTCAGCTTTAACCAGCACAGCTCGGGTCCTGACACACTAGCTATTCACGAATAGCTAAATAGCACAGCTTCTAATAAGGCATCCAGTGTCAAACCCAGGTGACATCGTGGTTACTGTTTAGTGTTTGCATATGACTAATTTCAGGTGATCTTTCCACCATATACAAAGATGCCTGGATGGAACACAAAAAATAGGTATAGCATTTCACAAAACAGGTTTCCAAGTACTCTCATTCACTTTTTAGTTCAGCAGAGAAAGAGGCAGGAATATGAAAGCCCCACCTACACAAATCCAAGGATATGGAGCTAGGTACAGTCATCAAGGTTTAAATAACAATGACATGATACTGTAGTAACTCTGCATATCTACTTACAATGAAGAGCAGCTTGTGTCCATACAGCTAAACTCCCTTATTGCCACTGGCAGGGCTACATCACTGGCCTGTGCTGCCCAGAGTATTGCTGGGAAGAGCACTGCCCAGTCCAGAGCTGTGCTGTAGACTATGTGATAAGAGAGTATGCTAGTGCTTGGGCCCCTGCCTGATGCCTGTTTAGCTTACCCACACAGACATTGTCTGCACAGCTGCAGAAATATTTGCACACTGGAAGGGAGGAGAGGGCAGCAGAGCCATCTCCCTCAGCAGAACTATCAGTTTGTGCCAAGTCATACTAATCATGGAATTTCAGCTTAGCCCTGACAACAGCACTATATGCCAGATAGATAGCACTCCTCCAAACTTGCACTGGGAAAACACACAGCAGTGATAGTCCACCAAAGGTGCTACACCATAAGAAACAGAAACAGAACTTTTTCACCTTGCACCTGTATTTTGCTGTTACCTTCACTTCACAGCACTTCAGTGTTGCAGCCTTTAGCCTCTGCATCCAGTATGACTTCCGCACACAATGCACCACTGTGCACAGATCCTGAGCTAATGCAGATGAGCTGGGAGAGCTGCCTGGCACAGCCCATGTGCCTAGCTTATAGCTCAGCAGCAGTCAAGCTAAAAGGGAGACAGCAATGCTGAGCAGCTCAGCCAGAAGAGAGGGCAGTCTGCATTTCCTCTCCTGGCGAGTCTCTTGGCAGGAAGTGAGACTGGCAGAATGAGAGAGCTTAGAGGGTTGTTGTAATAAGCAGCGCGGTCTAGTTAGAGGACTGTAGCTAGCAGTGTTCCCCAGGGGTTGGTGCTGGGTCCAGTTTTGTTCAAGACCTTCATCAGCGACTTGGATGAAGGGACAGAGCACACCCTCAGCGAGTTTGCTTATGATATGGTCCTGGGTTTAGTCAACTGATTCTGCTGATGTCATGCCAGCTTTAAAACTAAAGTGCTGCCTGGAGCAAAGTGTTACGGGGCTTGTAGTTCGGATTGTAACATGACAGGCTTCCTGTTTCCAGCTGGGCCTTTCTTCAAGTTTGGGGAGTTGGTCTTTTCCACTGGGCTGGCTGCAAGCTTGGGGGTCGTATATCTGGCTTCTGCTCTGCTTCTCCTTTTGCTGTGCTTTTCTGCCAAATAGGCTGAGGCAGTTGTGCATCATATCATTCCATTAAACTCTTTTTATCTCAACCCACAGGACTTTCTGTGTGGGTTTGCTGCCCTTCAGTGAGACCTGGACAAGCTGAGAGTTGGGCAGAGAGGAACCTCATTGAGTTCAAGAAGGGCAAGTGTAGGGTCTGGCACCTGGGGAGGAGTAACACCATGCTCCAGTACAGATTAGGGGTTGACCTGCTGAAAGACAGCTCTGTGAAGAAGAACCTCAGAGTCCTGGTGTATAACAAGTTAACCATGAGCCAGTAGTGTGTCTTTGTGGCCAGGAAGGCGAATGGTATCCTGGTGTACATTAAGAAGAGTATGGCCAGAAGGTTGACAAAGGTTTTCCTCCCCCTCTACTCTGTCTTAGTGAGGCCACATTTGGAGTACTACATCCAGTTCTGGGTTCCCCAGTTCAAGAGACAACTACTGGAAAGAGTCCAGCAAAAGCTACAAAGATGATTATGGGACTGAAGCATCTCCTTGGGGAAGAAAGGCTGAGAGACCTGTGCCTCTTTACCCTCAAGAAGACTGAGAGATCTTATCAACCTTTATAAATATCTGAAGGGTGTGTGCAAAGAGGTTTGCACTAGACTCTCTTCAGTGGTGTCCAGCAACAAGACAAGGGGCAATGAGGCACAAACTACAACACAGGAAGTTCCACCTAAACATAACAAAAAACTTCTTTCCTGTGAGGGTAAAGGAGCACCAGAACAGACTGTCCAGAGAGGCTGTGGAGTTTCCTTCTCTACCGACTTTCAAGACCTGCCTGAACACATTCCTGTGCAACCTGATCTAGGCATACCTGCTCTAGCAGATCCTCAGAGGTCCCTTCCATTTTGCAATCCTGTGAGAAGAAAACTTCTATAGGGTAGAAAAAAAAAAAGTTTGTTAAGTAGTGTTTTTTTTCTTCCAATCTAACAAATAAAAACATATTACTGTCTCAAGTTCTATAAAACTGACAGAAATATGTTTATGAAAAAAGACAGAAAATTATGTGAAACTTTCCAACAGAAACAACAGCAACAATGAAAATCCCAACTATTTAAAGCCTTGATAATTCCACCTGGGATCACCCAGGCTGTCTTATTCTGTACCTTTGGGGATAGGTCCATCTTCCCTTCCTCTCCCCCATCCTCAATGTTCCTCTTAGACCTAGCAGATAAAGTTACAAGCTGAAAGGAAATTTGGTATGTATAGATACACAGTTGAAACTGATACATGCTCTTCCTAAAAGTGTCGCTTTTTCTACATCTTTCAAATTTCATCAAATTAACTAACACTAGAAGCAATATAGGCCCACTGCTGAATGAGGTGGGTGCCCTGATGACAGAGAATAAAAAGAAGGCAGAGCTAAATGCCTTCTTTGTATCTGTCTATACTGCTGGAGACTGTTCTCAGGAGCCCAGAGCAAGTTAGGACAAAGGAGGGGTTTGCCTTGGTTGATGAGGAGTGGGTTAGGGATCAGTTAAGCAATCTGGACATCCATAAATCCATGTGTCCTGATGGGATGCACCTGTGGGTGCTCAGGGAGCTGGCAGAAGTCATTGCTAGGAAACCCCCCATCATTTTTGGTAAGTCATGGGAACAGAAGAGGTGCCTGAGGGCTGGAGGAAAGCAAATGTCACTCCAGTCTTCAAAAAAGGCAAGAAGGAGAACCCAGGTAACTAATAAACTGATCAGCCTCATCTCCATCCCTGGAAAGGTGATGGACCAACTTATCGTTGGCACTGTCTCTAGGCATATGAAGGTCACTGGGAGCAGTCAACATGGTTTTACCAGGGGAAATTCATGTTTAACCAACCTGACAGCCTTTCATGAGGACATAACCAGGTGGATAGATGATGGTAGAGCAGTGGATGTGGTTTATCTTGATTTCAGGAAAGGATTTGACACTGTCTCACAGCATCCTTACAGATAAACTGAGAAAGTGTGGTCTGGATGATCGGATAGTGAGGTGGATTGTGAACTGGTTGAAGGAAAGAAGTCAGTCTAGTTGGAGACCTGTATCTAGTGGAGTCCCTCAGGGACTGGTACTGGGAGCATTATTATTCAGTAAATTCATCAACGATCTGGAGGAGGAAACAGAACACTGTCAGCAAGTTTGCTGATGACACAACACTGGGAGGAGTGGCTGACACACAGAAAGGCTGTGCTGCCATTCAGCAAGGCCTGGAGAGGCTGGAGAGTTGGGCAGGAAGAAATTTAATGAAATGCAAGGACAAGTATAGAGTCTTCCATCTGGAAAGAACAACCCCACAGAGCAGCATAGGCTGGGGACTGACCGGCTGGAGAGCTGCTCTGGGGAAAGAGACCTGGGAGTATGGGTGGACAACAGGATGACCGTGAGCCAGCAATGTGCTCATGTGGCGAAGAACGCCAATGGCATCCTGGGGTGTATTAGAAGGAGTGTGGCTAGTAGGCCAAGAGAGGTTCTCTTCCCCCTCTACTCTGCCCTGGTGAGGCTACATCTGGAATATTGTGTCCAGTTCTGGGCTCCTCAGTTGAAGAAGGACAGGGAACTGCTTGAAAGAGTTCAGCACAGAGCTACAAAGATTAGGGAGTGGAACATCTCCCTTATGAGAAAAGGCTGAGGGAGCTGGGTCTCTTTAGCTTGGAGAAGACTGAGGGGTGACCTTATTAATGTTCATAGATGTGTGAAGGGCAAGTGTCAGGAGAATGGAGCCAGGCTCTTCTCAGTGATGTCCAGTGATAGGACAGGAGCAACAGGTGCAAGCTGAAGCATAGGAGGTTCCACATGAAAATAAGAAAAATCTTTGTTGCCCTGAGGGTGACAGAACACTGGAACAAACTGCCCAGAAAGGTTGTGGAGTCTCCTTCTCTGGAGACATTCAAAAGCTAGCCTGTGTGGCCTACTCCAGGTGATCCTGCTCTAGGAGAAGGTTGGACTAAATGATCTTTCGAGGTGCCTTCCAACCCGTAAGGTTCTGTGATTCTGTGTGAAACACAGAGTGGATGATTTAGCCCAGAGGATACTGCATTCACAGTAACAAATACAGTTTCTGCAAATTTCTTAGGATGAAGAATATTTACATCATGTTGCCATAGGAAATTTAAGTAATTATGTGATCTGTGTCATTCCCCTCATAAATACCAAATGTGCTGGCTGATTTCAAACAAATTTAACAAAAAAGTCTCAGAAAAAATGAGTTCCCTCAAGTTGAATGAAAATAGGCAACTGCCTGCCTAGGGGAAGAAGATCCTGCAAGTGTTCCAGCCAAGAGAAAGCCTGCAAGATTTAAATTAAACACAAGAAAAATCTGTAAGAGGGAGGTCACTTTTAAATACCCAAACTATGAGGAAATAAATCTTCAGGGACACTGGTGTGTAGGCTAGGCTTTGTTCCTTCAGCTGCTTATGAAATAATGCAGTGTTTGCTCTTCTTTCCTGGTTTGTTTTCTTAACTTCCAGCCAGTTATGGAAGTTTGTCAGAGTTCAGGTAGGCTGTGAGCTTGTTCAAGCTAGAAACAGCAGAAAGCATCTCGAAGTAGAAATGTAAAGATAACACTTCTACATCTGGAAAATCCTAGGGATCCCCAGGACTTATGCTGCTGCTGAAGTGCATTTTGTGCTGACATCTGGAAGACCCCAAATTGACAGCAATGGCTCCAGAAAAAGTTTTATTTACTGCTCTACCCTGCTGGCTTTGCCACTGCTCCCCAAGGCACTCACCAAAACCAAACTCAAGTACAGAAAGATAAAGGCCCTCAGACTTTTTGTCTTACTTCCAGCACTCTTAAAAAGTCCACATTGTGAGAAACTCCTAACTTCTGGTTTACATCTTCTGCCTCCCTGACAGGACAGTGGCAGGATCAGTAACATCCTGTCATGAACACTTCAGCCATTTAGAGAAATTAACTGCTTTAAGCAAGAGACTGTCCTTTAGTTATGTGGTAGTTGGTGCTCTGTTAGAAGATGATGATGTTGACCTCTAGTGACTAATCTGAGCATGGTGGTATATCATAGTGAAATATTTGTATGAACAGCTAGCCAAAATGTCAGTGAAGATGGCACATAAGAACAGTCACCTGTCTCATGGAGGTGAATTACACATCCCTTCCATTGAAGAGAAACCCCTGGATGAAGTGAAGACCCCTAGAAATCTGCTATATAGCCTAAATTATGCCTGCAGAGGGATTTAAATAGAGGATGATGGTACATGGATGCCTTGAGCTATACAGTGGCTGCAGCCTCAAGAGAGAAAATGCACTCAGATTGAGTGAAAGAACTAGACAGAGCAGCCCACGGGGTTTACCCATCATGGTATAATCCCAGTAGAAAATCAGAGGGTGAGCAGTCAGTTAGGGGAGGACCTACATTGGAAGTAATTAACTAATCAGTTTCTCAAAACAGAAATGAAGCAAGAGTAGTGATTCATTGTGAATAAGCAAACCAGAAGAGGAACATCCCAACCCACTGTATTTCTTAGCTGACACAACCCATTAGACACATTTTGCCAGATTATTAGTAATGGAAAACATTGTTAGACATTTAAACACTTGCCTTCAGGGAGTTATACATTTGATTTAAAAACCTCAGCCCTTCTACATAATGAAACTATTTATTCAATTATGTTTGAAAATCATATAGAGTATCTTATGTGGCACATTCATAGAATAAAACCAGAAGACAATACATGATGCCTTACAAACTTACCCTGATCTTATCCACAGATTTAAAATAACAAGTGTTTTATTTTCCTGCTTATTCAAAGAAATTAAGAAAAAAAACCCAACTCTTCCCAGTAGAGAAACTCAAGGCATATGAAGACATTAACAGATATTCAGAAAAGGTTAAAGAAGGAAAATGACTCAAGGATTGGGAAGGAGGGTACATTCCAATCCAGTGACACAACCCAAGTGATGTGGTGACTATACTGCCCCATGCAGAGAGAGATACCAGCAAAAAGGGAACCAGGTGAGCAGAGCATGCTCACAGGTAACTTTTCTGACATTGATTTGAAATGGGGAGAATATTAACAATTCCTAGTCCCTCCAGAAGTAAGTAATGGTAGCTGTTTCTCACTAGAAAAGGACTTCTCTTCTTTTGAGAGCTTTTTTCATTTAATACTTTAACTTTTCTAATAGAGATTAACATCTATCTTAATATCAATGCATACCTCAGTTTATACTGATTAGCATAAAAAATGGGCAAGTACCTTGGCAGCAAAAAAGTAAACTGGAAATGCAGTTTCTCACCCAAATACATAAATTAAGGAATTCAGTTAGTTGGGTCTTTTTGTTTGGTTGGTTGGTTTGGTTGGTTGTTTTTTTCCCTGCTGTTTCAGTAGTGTATTTGCTCTGCACAGAGTGGCTGATTGGCAACATGAACTGGGACTGCTGTCCCTCCAAGAGTTCCATTCCCGATTTCCAGGATTTTTCTCCATACTGCAGTGACTGGAAATCAAGGGTGTGTTTACAGACAGGTCTCTGAGAGCTTAAATTATGATTTGTATTTCATTCATTAACATATTTTTTTTAAAGATTTCAAAGACATTGTCCATACCTGAAATCATGTTGCAGTTCCCATTAAGCCATGCAATAGTCTCGGCAGGGGGAGATGAAGAGCAAAATATGCCTAAAGCTGCATCAAGCAGGAGCAGGAGAGTAATGTCAGAGAAGCAATGCCTTCCCCAGGGCCTTCAAAGCATTTAAAAGCAGAAATAAACAAGCATTTAAAATAAAAATATTTTTAAAATAAGTTAAAAAAAATGCTAAGGAGCTTGGTTTAGTTTTCTGGGTATAGCTGATTATTTCTGGACACTTCCCTAGTAGCTTAGTTTTTAAATCTTTAATAACCATCTGTGTATGTTATACATGTGTATAATTGTTTGTAAATAATTGCACTCCTTTGGTTAGCATTCCTCAGCATATATTCTGTCTCTCAACTGGAGATGTTCTCAGGACATGTACCATTTGGGGAGGGAAAAGCAGAGATGTTGCTTGGCATATGGAAAGGTGTCAGGTCACCGTACCAGGTGCATTGCCCATGCTTTATTGGCAACCTGATTCAATATCAGTATGTGCAGCTTACACTAACAAAGCCTTCTGATTTTCCAGCATAGTACTTAGCCTGGGAAAGAATGATGGTAAATGCTACCCCTTTCCCACATAACTGTCAAAGAAGACACAGGCTTAACAGGGGTAAGACAGCAAAAATACGGCCATTAGTTAAATGGATTCTAAGGAGGCAAACAGAAATGCTGATACTGAAAGAGACACAGACCTACAACCAAAGCTTTCTACTCCAAATAGTTGTTTTTCCCAGTTTTTACCTAGTTGAGGCCTTTGAACATGCATCAGTGACAGCCACTAGAAAATTACCAAGTTTCTGTCCCATTCTGTGTGTTTCTTACTCCATGTTCTACACTTGGATATGGCTGGTATTTAGGTCACATTTCTATCTATGAAGCATCAAAACTGGCACGGCCACCAAAATAATCAGCCCTATTGTGCTCCTCCCAGGCTTCTCTCTCATGCCAGCACAAGCATGAATTCTCCTACATGCAAGGCTGTAATTTTATCAACAGCTGGACTCTAAAGGGGAGGCAGCAACCACTGTGATTTATCAACTCCCTGCCCTCAATACAGAAACCAAATGAATGTTTACCTAGACACAAGGGGGATAATGTCACTGTCTTCTCTAAACTGTAGAAGACTCCTTTGCCCTATGCAATTATCACTACGATTAAAAGTCACTTAAAAGTTGGCCATTAATGAGAAAAATTGGGGTTCAAATCAACTGGCACACAGGCCTTCATTAAAGAGAGAAATTTCAAAAAAATGCAAGAGGGAAATTGCAGCTTAAAGGAGTTTAAAGCCCTACTAACCATACTAGACTTCTGCAGCATGGCTTCTGTTGTTTTCTTTTTTTTTTTCCTGTTAAAAAAAAAAAAAGCAGCTGTTTTAAAGAAGAAAAAAAAAGCCAAACCACCATTTATCCTCTGCTCTAGTTCTATTCCTTCAGTCTGCAAAGTTCTGGAGCAATACTCCAAGAGGAGCAAATGACTGATTAAGCCTGAAGTCTTAAAAGACAGCTTGTCATGCACTATTTGCTACTTCACTGTTGACTCAAGAACATTTAGCTCTCGTGCACATTCCGCTTTTCCATCTGCCTACTGCTTCAGCTTCTTACCAACAGTTGCACATTTCCAGCAGAAACACCTTTGATATATTAAGAACTAAGGGCAGGGCAACATAAAATACTCAGATCTTTTCATCAGAAATGCTACTTTCTCAACTATTAGTCTTTATTTGTGAACTTAACTTATTGAAAGCCCCTATTTTAGCACAATACCTAATGTAAATCTCTATTGTAGCCTACTGCAACTAGAAACTTTATGCAGAATTTCAGACTCCTTTGTTGAGACTTTGTTTGTACCCTTGATGGATCTGTGTAAATCTACAGCAATAGAAACCAATCCCTCTTTTATAAGCTGCTAGCATTATTAAATCCAGAAAAATTGGCAGCTATAGGTAAAAGCAAGAGCCAGTACATTTAAAGCTTTGTCCCTAAAGTTTATCAGCATTTTCTCTTAACCACTGCAGGAAAGAATGTGCTATCAGTTAAGACCATTCAGTGGATTTATTTCTCAAGCTAGCAAAACCACACACACTTGGCATGAAAAGAGATTTAAATCAAATAAGATTCATATGTCCTTGCCTTTGACATTGTTGCTTGTTTCTAGCCGTTTTTAAAACAGAAAACTGTTATCCATTTCCTTTTCATGCATGCGTTACAATTTTTATATCCACACAACAGAAAGAAACTAAATCACTGGTTTACAAGCTCCTTTTATCAAGGCATCTCTAACAATAGTTATTTGGAATAGTATGAAATACCCTGAACTGCCACTGGCTTTGGGTGGGAGTCAAGCACATTCACTAAGCAGTTACTCAAAAACTCAGCACCTTACAGAATGAGTCCCTGCACAGCCCTCAAGTTACTTTATCAGTTTGCTATAAGTAGACAGACTGCCTTGAGGAAAAAATAGCAGTATCTCTCATCAGTCAGATTAAGTAACTGATTCAGGAGTGAAAACGGCTTCTTGTACAACAGCTGGACTAGCTCCTGCCATAGCTTCTCCTCCCTCTTCAGTATTCCATCCTCAGGAATGGGCCTGTTTCTGTGACGTACCCACTTAACTTTTGCCTACCCCACAAAAAGTGATGCCAACTTTGGGTTACCTTAATTACAGAATCACAGAATGGTAGGGGTTGGAACGGACCTTCAGAGATCATCTAGTCCACCTCTTCTCATCCAGGGTGCACAGGCATGCATCCAAGCAGGTTTTGAAAGTCTCCAGGGGAGACTCCAAAACCTCTGGGCATCCTATTCCAGTGCTCTGTCAGCCCCAAGGTAGAAAAATTTTTCCTTATGTTCAAGTGAAACTTCCTTCATTTCAGTTTGTAACCGTTGTTCTTTGTCCTATCACTGGGCACCACTGAAAAGAGTCCAGCCCCCATCTCACAACCTCCACGCTTTAGATATTTATAAGCATTGATAAGATCCCGTCTCAGTCTTCTCTTTTCCAGGCTAAAGAGCTCCAGTTAGCCTCTCCTCATACAAGAGATGCTCCAATCCCCTAATCATCTACATGGCCCTCCAGAATGAGCTGTCCATCACCTTTCCAGGGATGAAGGTAAGGCTGACTGGCCTGTAGTTTCCTGGGTTCTCCTTCTTGCCCTGTTTGATGACTGGAAAGATACTGGCTTTCCTGCAGTCCTCAGGCACGTCCCCTGTTCTCCCTGGCCTTTCAAAAGTGGAGAATGGCTTAGCAATAACCTTAACAGCTCCTCCAGTACTTAAGTGCATTCCATCAGGGCCCATGAATTTGTGGGTGTCCAGCTTGTCTAGATGATCACTAACCTAGTCCTCCTTGACTAAGGGAGAGTCTTCTTTCCTCCAGATTTTCTCTCTTACTTCCAGGGATTGGGATTCCTGAGGGCCAAGACTTAGCAGCAAAGACACAAGCAAGGAAGGCATTCAGTAACTCTGCCTTCTCTGTTTTCTGTCACCAGGTCACCCATCTCATTCAGCAGCAGGCCCACATCTTATCTGGTATTCCTTTATCCTACTGATGTACTTGAAGAAGCCCTTCTTGTTATTTTTTACATCCTTTGCCAGGCTTAAATCTCAGGCTTTCCTTCTTGTATCCCTATGTATTTTGGCAATGTTCCTATATTCCTCCCAAGTGGCCATATTTTTTCCACAAACTGAACTTCCTTTTTCCATCTGACCTTCTCCAGAAGATTTTTTTTCTCATCCATGCAGGTCTCCTGCCTCTCTTGTTTAATAACCCGGACTAAAATAAAACAGTACAGCAGCTGCTGCTGGAGAACCTGAATTGTAGCAGAAAGCTCTCAAAAGAGCACAGAAAGTGCTATCACTGCTCCATAATCAGAGCACTAATCTAGATAAAACAAAGACAGATTGAGGAAGGCTGACAGTGTGAGGGATTTATGAGCCCACTAATGAGACCACAGTCACTAATTATCATGGGTTACACATCTTGAAAGCCTGATTAGTTTCTCCCCTACTCCTAAATTTTCAGGCAACCACTGCAACCAAGGTAACTGAGCAAGCTTTTACCCAATGAGACCAATTTAAGGTATGCGATTTCTGAACTCTTCAAGACGTTTTTTAATCTTTCTATTCTTACACTTTCCACTTCATTAATACTTCACCTTAGATAAACATATTTAGTACATTACCTAGACCTGTTTAATACCAGATCTGAATTCAATACATCTGTATGTGCATATATGTAGCTACATACACATATTATAGCCTGAGCACAGAAGTTCTATTTAATTCTAGTAATTTACTACTACAAGAAAAAAAAAAAAAGAAAAAAAAGGCAGCTAAGGGTAATTACCTGGCAAGCAAATGCAAAATTTTACTCTAAGGGATCATCAAAAGAGATGATACTGACATTTATCCCCTTCTCCTACTGATTTTGGTACTTGTTAGACTGTACCAAACTCATCCAGCTCGTTAAGCCAGCAGAAAACTAATACAGGAAGCAGTGTTTTGCCTGGCTTTTACATCAGCTTAGCATATGCTCCAGCAAAAACCAAAACAATGGACCACAGGGCCCAGAGGATTGGGACCCCCATTATGCTGGTGCGGAGAGGTTAAACACCTTCATCTGTAATCAGCAACTTCACTTGAAAGTAAACAAAACAAACTCATGCACAATTTTGTGCAATTCTGCTACTGCAATGCTGATTTACAATGAACAGTCAGTTCACTGTTTACTTGCAGGTTAGCTATGTCTTCAATGAAGAGTAGTGATCTGTGCTTCTTTTCCCCCACCGTACATACACTACGAGATTTTCAAGTTGCACTGCCAGTGGCAGTGCAGTGACTGGCATTTATACACAACCTCCCACTATGGTTTTCATCCTTGCATGCTTTTAAAATACTTATGTTACTTGCCTCGCATCTTTTGACAAGAGTATTGGTTCTGCAATATATAGATATGAAAGCATAAAACAGAAGAATGAAATTAAGTTTTATTCAGTTTCATAGAGAAGTTTCACAAATAGTAGAAGCAGATTTATAAATATAATTTTTATAAAAGGGAAAAAAGCACCTGTTTAACAGTATGCTGACAAGCACTACAGACTAATACATCATTGTGTTAAGCACCATACTGTCCTAACTGCCTACTAGCAAGCAATACTTCCAAATAGCCTTACTGGGCTAAGTATTAATAATGATCTCTCAGACATCTCCCCTGTTACTCTGAGCAATTATTCTTTCCCCTCTCTGCAGGTAAACCAATTTTCATCCTCTCTTCTCCACCTCTCCAAGTGTTAAATGCCTATGCCTTGCATATTGATACCACCAGTAAGCCTTGTAGCCAGCTCCTGCTGAGCAGAGATCACATTGGTACAAAACAATAAAAATGGGTTGTCAGTTATTAGAGACTGAACACAGAGAGGACAGATATTTGCATAAATGAAGAAACATAAGGAAGCAACAAGACAGAGACATAAGAGTTCATTTACTAAGGATGCTATAATGACTTAATGCCCAAACCCTCTCAGATACCAGTCCAGCCCCAGAGTGGGTTTGCTACTGCCCCAGTCCATCACCTACATCCTAGAAATAGACAACTGATATAAACTCTTCATGTAATGCCAGGATAACAGGAATTCCTCAGACATCACTGTATTCTACAAGCAAGCAGGCCTGCAGTACCACTGGTTGCTTCCTCCTCTACAGCCTACATTAGCTGTCAGCTTCATCATTACAGCAAGTGAACGGCACAATCTCTGCATTCTCTGTGGGAAATGCATTACTGTGCTTGCACATTTGAGGGACTCACCCAACCAATAAGGTCAAATAAAGCACAAAAAGCCTGATCAATTCCTGATCTCCAGAAATACCCCAAGTTGTGTAAAATCCAGGATATAAACAATCCATAGGGTGACATTCAGTGCCTTCTGCTGTCAGGATTCAAAGCCATGCACTTGCTAGTAAAATTATCCAGCTGCTCCTATGTTGTTTATAATCCCAGCATTTACTAAGGTGAGAGACAGAAGAGAAAAAGAATCACTTAATTAGAAGTGATAACAGAATGAACTTTACATCACATTTTTGAAGATAAAAAAATCTACATACTAAAGAAGTTTCTTAGTAAGATATAAATCTACTGGTTAATAAACAAATAAATTAGAACTAAAAAATAAATTGCCATGAAAATACAATACATGGATCTGTAGGAGCACGGAATAGCTTTAAGAAGAATTCTCTGCCTTATTTTACTAACACTACCACTTTGAAATAAGTAAACAAAGTAATTTATTAGTTATTACATTTAAACTCCAAGAAGGAAGGGCCACAATTCTGTAAAACTTACAAGGAAGGTTCTTATTTCAAAAGAGAAGCAGCTAGCACTTGAAGATGTAACATTACTTGCATGTTTGGGCTTCTTTCTTTATCTTCAGAACATGGAGGCAACCTGAGGTTCCAACAGAAAGCCAGTTATCATCTTGCATGTCAAGAGAAATAAGATCTTTGAGCTAACATAATATGCAATACCTGAAGCACACTCAAGATTTACTACAATCAGCATTATTTGTGGCAGTTAAGTCACAAACCAGGAAAAGAATCACTGCCTTCTCCCATCTCCCAGCACAATTTTGAGCTGCATTTGATACTTACCAGATCACAAACAAAGTGGGAGACTTGGAAAAAGTTCTGTAACAATTAAAATGGAAGCTTAGTTCTAATCAACAGAAGAGCTTCTCTTCTAGCTCAGAACTTGAGAACTACTTTGATATGAAGCATAGTGCTCCTTTGCACTGCTGTTCATTACCTTCACACTTCCCTGTAAAAACATGCCTGGAACAGCTGGAAGCTATATAATAAAGAATATTTCATAGAACTTTAATGCAAAAAAATTTAATTAAAAAGAGTTCATGATAGGGAAGGTCACAATACAAAGTTCTTAAATACAATGCAACACTGGAACAAGTTGAAAAGCTTTTTTTCCTTTTTGATGGGAAGCAATTGTTTAATACAAAGACTAGGTGCCAACAATACTTATGAGACAAAGTTTGACAGTGGAGTCATATATTGAGTCCCTGAAAATCCTTTCATGTTAAGAAATATTGAATATGAAGGTCATAGCTGAAGTGAATTCAAGATATCCGGAGTTATATTTGTCTCCACCCTCAATTCTAAGCAATAGCATTGGGTCTCATGGTACAAAATGGATAATACAGGCACACTGTGGTTTGAAAGCAAGGCTAAAGCTTCTAGCCTTCAGACTTTCTGGTTTCTCTGGGTGGTTTATAAACTCCCAAACATGCAGTGAAAAAATCCAAACTGCTTGAGGGGGTGCAGAGTGAAAAAACAAAGTCTGCAAAAAAATGTAGCCCATTTAATCTAGAAACCTATAAGACCAAAAATACTGCTTTATAAGGCTCTCATATGCTTTGATGTTACATATTTTAGAAATTAAGTATCTTTTTCTAAGTTATTTCTGTTATTTCACTCTGACAAAAATAGCATAAAACACATTTCATTGTTTGCCCATGTCAGTATTGTTGATGACGGAAAAGGAGAGATACTTTGCTGAAGTTGAAGCTATTGGGCAAGCCAGTTACTTGCTAATTTAACCTTTTCAATACAGCTTTCTGATTTAAAAAAAGCTTTTAAAGAAAATGCTTGCTTAATCTTTTAAAAATTACTAGGTTCCAAGTCTTGTGTGTCAAATTATGGCATGAAGCATTCTGCTGTTAAATTATAGAAGTCCTAACAGCCCTACAGCAATTATTAACAAAATTATTGCCACACAGGTGCAAATTAATGTATTCTAGTTTAATCATGTCTACCATAACTAGCTCTGTCTATAAGCCATGTCAGCTCCTATGGAGCTATTATATAACCCAAAATTCATTGAAAGTTTGGAAGGTCTACCTATGAACACTCTGAGAGACTGTTCCAGCAGCACTGGTCTACACATAAGCATAGCTAACCAGTTTACACTAAACATTTCCAGAACTACATAAAAAGTTTTAGTTTTACCACATTTTGGTTCCCTGAGAAAATTGCTCTAACTACAAAGATCTTTGGAATGCCATCAGTGAAGTGAATAAAAATTCACCTCTTGTACTGCTACTACAGAGAAATTTACTTCCATGTTGATCAAACTTCATTTGGGCATTTTAATTCAAAACAAATCTTACAAAAAAGTGGCACTGGAATGGGAGCATGAGATGACTAAAAGTAGCCTAGTACTGAAAGTGGTTTATGTGTGTTATTACAAACTGCAATGCACAGTTAGCACACTTGCTGAACACAAAGTCATTAACAGCACAGTTTACCTCATCTGTTTAATCCATAATTGAGACAATATTAAGTTTTGAAAACTTTAATATAATACAAAAAGTTCTCAAATGTGTTTTTGGAAAGCATGGCCACAGGCACAGCTTATGTTTTCAGTGAACATGATAAACATCATGAAAGTTAAGACTTCAAATACAATAAAACAGCACACAGCAGAAAAATGAAGTCAGGAACTATTTTATTTTCATCCAGTTTTGCAAGTATTAAAGGGTGGTATAAGAGCTCATTCCACCACTAAAATTAATTAATTTATTACATCCCTAGAAGCAGCAAAACTTATAATGCTTCCTGTTTTCCCCTCCCAAGCACTTACAAGCAGTGTGATTATTTGGTTTAACTGTGTCTTTTTGTCCTTACCTAATACAAACCTCCTTCATCCTCTTCCCAGCTACTGAAATCTAGTAACTAGGTGTGGAGAAGAAGCACTGAGGCAGTCAGTAATGAGAAGTTAGAAAAATGTTAAACATCAATGTACTACAATAACACTTGGGATGCTCATAACATACAGAAGACAACTTTGCAACTATACCATGTCCTGTTTGCCATCATTATCTACAAGTATCAATACTGTAAATTTTTGTTGCCTAGTACATGTGCACAAATTACTCCAGGTTCTTCTGATCCCTCCCAATTTCTATGCAACAATTCATTTTGCATTTACTATTTTTAAGACAAAAGGTTGAAACTGGTTTCAGGCGTTATTGTCCCATGGGTTTTATTAGCAAGATTCAAATGGCACCTTCCACAATTATAGAATTAATGCTCAATACTTGTCAAAAGCTTTAAAAATTAGCATATGTTGAAAAACTACTGTCGATACACTCCATGCAAGTGAACTGCTCAAATAGTTTAAAATCTTCATTTAACATATTCTAAGTTAGTGAAGAGTTCCTAGTTAAAAACCAATTTCAGACAGTTCTTAGACCTCATATTGCAGGAAAAGAAACTGTTTAAAGTTATCATTATCAACAGACAAAATTCCCATAGGAAAAAAAGTATATACACTGTCATTATAGCCAATCAACATTTGCGTTTCGGTATTATCAGAAACGTTTAGCTGCATTATTTCAATGAGTAGAACTCAAGCAACAATATTTCAGATTTTTTCAAACATATGATTACCTGTTAAAGGCTGCGTTTTTTTGTTAAAATCTATTAAAATAAATTTATCTTTTCCAATAGAATCAACTCTGTTCAATGCATTTAAGACTGATTTGTAAACTTATCTCTCCTCTTCTTTACCTATACAGATCTTCAGAGAGATGTTAAGCAAAAGGCTTATAGAATGCAAGGATGCAGTTTTGTTTTTAAACTTAGCATTTATCTGAGCATGTCTGCAAACGCTCTCTGACACGAGGTGGAAGCGTTTTTAACAACCTTTCTTCTACAATTAGACTATTCCGCTTCAAGAACTGACATTCTTCTAGTTCAGCAGGAAGTGATTCAAGATAGTTTCCAAAGAGCTCTAATTGAACAAGATTCAGTAGCTGACCCACACCAGGGGACAAATTCATCAGACTGTTATTTCCCAGAAGAAGAAATTGCAGCTTTTTGCACTGAAATAATCCATCAGGCAGCATTTCAATCTAGAAAAAAAAAAGTACATTAGAAGCTGTTAGCCTATATGCAGCTACGTATTTTGATGTTTCCTGGTTTTATTTTAGAGTAAAAAACCCTCTTAGCTTGTGGAAAATTATGGAGAGGGAATGCTTCTATTGTGTGGTAAAGTGCTTGAGAACACTACAATGGTTTTATATACCTGGTTTGTTTTGAAGATTAACCACTGGCAGAAATCAAGGTGTAAGTATGGTGGAGGGAGCACATATATGTATGCACACACAAAAGTGCATCCAAAGGTGTGCAGGTAGCAGGGG
The DNA here is from genome assembly GCF_027791375.1 of Indicator indicator. Lineage (NCBI taxonomy): Eukaryota > Metazoa > Chordata > Aves > Piciformes > Indicatoridae > Indicator > Indicator indicator. Next base: position 11,453,614 of record NC_072019.1, on the reverse strand, counting down.
ACATAACCTACTCCTAAGAATCACTTAATGAAGAACAGACAGACTGCAGAGAGACATCAGCAGTTCCTGTATTGCAAAACCTGTATAGGCAGTTATCTGTGCAGCACAGGAGTAACTCAGTTCTTGCCCTCACTACTGGCATAGCATCCGAAGTTAACCCAACCAATGAAAACAATTATAAACCTCTAAAGGAGTCTTATGTCACAAGCCAGAATCTCACGCTAATGACCCTGACAACTTAGCACTGCTGTTGAAGTTACCAGCTATCAACCGACTGTTGAAATACTAAAGCTTTCAAGTTGACATTTTCAGGTACAAATTTGACGCTCTTCACTTCCATTAAATACTACATACAACAGACAGCTGCAGAGAAATAGAAGATACATTTCTGTAGCCTTCCTAACCTGCTGCTGCAGACCAAGATAGCTACACAAGCTTTGAATACATACATTGCAGTAAATTATATAAACACCACCCCTTTTTTTCAGCTCTACTGTGTTCACTTTAATCCTGAACACTGCACAAGCATTTTGAACCAGAGGCTGTTCAAGAAGAAAGTGTAAGTAAATTCAGTATTTGTCTGGGTTTGTTTTTTTTTGTTCTTGCAGTTTTTTTTTCAGAAGTAGCAAGTCAAAAGTTTTACTTACATGGTTTTTTGTCAAAGCCAAGTACTGCAGATTGGTCAGATAGCTGATTTCTTCAGGGATGGAGGTTAGCTTATTATAGCTAAGATCCAAATAGTGTAATTTTCTACAAAGAAATAGCTGCAATGGAACATTCTTAATATTATTATAATTTAGATACAATTGTTCCAGGTTTGATAATGCACCAATCTGCACAGGGACATATGAAATACTGTTGTGCCACAGTTTTAAGCAAGAAAGGTTCTTAAGATGTTGAAAGCTAATTATTTCTTCCACTGTTCTGAGATTATTTTCTTTTAAGTCAATTTCATGTAAATTGTTTAGGGTAAAAATTGAATGGGGAATGCGCTCTAAATCACAGCAGATTAATTCCAAGGTTCTCAGGTTCACCAGCTTCTTCAGATTGTTTAGCACTATCAGTTTATTCCCCTCATTGTTGATAGACAAGTGTTGTAAAGAGGGCAGAAGATCTGTAACCACTTGAGGTATACGGGAAAGGTTGTTTTTCAAGTGAATTGACCTCAGATTTTTTAGCCCCTGAAAGCTTTCGTTGTATATGGAGTTGTGATGGTCTAGCATAAAATATCCTGTTAAGCACAATTCTTGTAGGTTTTTTAGATGAAATACCCAGAAGGGAAGTCTTCCCATCTCACTAGACTTCAGGCGCAGCGTTTTCAGATTTTCTTCTAGAAAGCCGACTGCTGGATAATCCATAGTTAGTGAGGAATGATAAACATTGAGTTCCTTGAGATTGACCAGCTGGGTCACAGTTGAAGGAAGTTTGGCTTCAGGAATAAGTTCCAGGCTTAGGACTTCTATTTCTGTCAGTTCAAAGACACTGTCTGGAAGACCATTTAACATGAAAAGGTGAAGTTCAATCTTGTCTTGGGAATTTCTTACTAGTTTATTTTTCAGTTTTTCCACTGACCATTCATTATTAAGATTTATCTGTTTCAGTTTGTTTTCACTCAGATCAGACAGGAATATTGAGAATCTTTGGGAATAAAGAGGATCATACTGATCTGCCAAATGGAGAATAAATGCAAAGTCATTCTTTACATCAGGTATATCACTGTAATTACTTTTCTCTCTCAATTTCTCAAAAGAATATTGCTTAAGTGAACTTCTTAACATCCACCACAAACTGTAAGTGCAAGTTAAGCCATAGAAGATCACTAAAACAACATAAAACGAAGCCAGAACTTTAAAAATTTCTGCTAGTGAATATACACACTGGTACCTTTTATAGCCTGTAAAGGCTTGAACATTGACTACACAATCAATTTCAAGTGTAATAAATGATAAATAGTAGGGAACATAAGTTATTATCATTACAAATACAATGACTTTCACTATAATCTGTTTCATATATACTCTATATATGACATCCTTCTCTTCGACGTGTACTCTGAATTTCTTCACTTTTTCAAATATAGCTTTAGCTTGTTCCCCTTCTTTTTTGTCAAGAACACTTGAGGAATTTTCTCTTCCAGTTGTTTCCAAGCCAGGCTGTGAATATGGCAGGGACTGTCTGCTGGCCCCTATATCTACTGAACTCCCAGGTGATGCTTTGGATTTGGCTATTGGCAACTTCCTCACAGACTGCTCAGCAACTGTTTCTGAGAGGGCACGTGTTGTCCATGGAGAATCGAAACACTTCTGCAGAATGGCTACAAAGTGTTCAAGTCTGGAACTTGTACTAGGATAGTAAAGCCAGAAATTACTGCAAGCTGCAAAAATGAAGGTATGCAGAAGCACTAGGTATGGAAAAAATTTGGCAAACCAATGAAGCTGTCTCTCATAACATACTGCATCAATATAGGAGTACTGCTGCCGGTGGAGATCATTCTGGATTTTAAGCGGGATGATTATCTGTGCTGGAGAACCAGTAGACATGTTAAGGTTGGCTTTAACTAAATCCCAAGGCACGGCACAGTGATTGTCAAATTCTAGCTTGCAAGGAAGACAACACAATACTCTGGTTTGAGTGAGCTGGAGAGCCCCAGCAAGCACAGCAACTAGCAGCATTATCATGGTGAGGTAATACCAGAAGACATCCCACCATGGTTTTAGTATATGGTAGGATGACTGGGCATCTGCTAAGTATTTGAGTTCTGTTAGCGTGATCATGACTTTCACCTGTGAGAGAAAAGCTGGTAGAGGAAAAAAGAAAAAGACATCCTTAGAGAAATGTTAAAAACAATTTATCTCATCATTAAAACAATTGAAACTAATTACTGTTTTCAGTTTTAAATATGTGTAACATTTGGACTAGAACCCAGAGCACAGTAAAAAGATCCAAGAACTCTTGGCACTTAACCCTAACCATCATCGTATTTAAGTAAAGTTACTTGCATTCAAAAATTTAAATGAAGAATGAAACTAGCATCAGAAAACAGGAGAAAACAGATTTTTGACCAAACATCGGGGTACTGTTGAAGTAGAATCAACAGACAGGCATGCGTTAAAGCATTGCTTCATATATTACCAGTAATCTTCTACCACTGTCCTAAACTCACAGCAAAAATGATTTCTCATTTACAGAGAACTCCAAAAATCAGAGTAATACGTTAACACAATGGCTCTTGTATTTTAGAGTTTTCAACTAGGTAGACTCATGCTACCCAATAATAAAGAATACACAAAATGTCTCAGAAGAGCAGTTTTACATTATATATTCTGATATATAATTCCCCATCTTCTGCCGCCAAAAGAATTAAATACACTGACAATAAAAATTAAGCTAACAACTTCTTGTTGTCCAGTATTGTCATACATACAAAAACGCCACACTTAACCCCCCAGGAGCACAAGTTTAATTCACACTTACTTTACTAATTAAAGAGAATAAAATACACAGCTCTGGTCAGTCAGGAGGCCTACACCTTTTAAAATTCCTTGGACATGCCATCTTCACATTTGTCTTCATTCTGGTTTGAGACAAAAATGGAACATATTTTAATGGTTTAGTCTGAAGAGCAAACATTTCCGCTTTCATTAGGACTGCTGCCTTATTGCAGGCATCAGGATCCATTAAGCTCTGCATTATTACAGCTACATAAAATGGAAGAGAACACACTTGGGCATAATCATATTGAATGTGAAATCAGAGTTTTGAATGATAAACAAAACACAGAAGACCACTTGCAGCTAGCCCTATTTCAACTGGGAGGTAGTTTTTTGGTTTTGTTTTGTTTTAAATCAAATAATGATGTGAAAATAAAATATAAAACATGCAAGACTTCAAGACTTAGAAGTCAGTCACAATTCTGATATACCAAGGTTTGGTAGAAAGGCAAGTTTGTCAAAAATGGAGGCCCAAATTTTACATTTCACAGAAAAAAAACCCTGTCCAGCATCAATGGCAATGCCACAGACTCTACCATCTGAGGAGAAAACGAGCATAAAGTTTGTTAAGTGGTATGGGTATGAAACAATAACGATGTTCTGCTTGTTTTCTTACTTATAGAATCATTTAGGTTGGAAAGGACCTTTAAGATCAAGTCCAACCATTAATCTAGCACAGCCAAGTCCACCACTGAACCATGTGCCTGGGTGTCACATCTACACATCTTAAATACTTCATGGAATAGTGACTCCACCACTTCCCTGAGGAGCCTGTTCCAATGTTTGACAACCCTTTCAGTGAAGAAATTTTTTCCCAGTATCCAACCTAAACCTCCCCTGGTGCAGCTTGAGTGTTTCCTCTTGTTCTATTGCTTGTTACTTGGGAAAAGAGACCAACTCTCACCTCACTACAGCCTCCTTTCAGGTAGTTGTAGAGAGTAATGAGGTCTCCCCTCAGCCTCCTTTTCTTCAGGCTAAGCAACCCATTCCCTCAGCCACTCCTCATAAGATTTGTGCTGACCTTTCGCCAGCTTCATCGCTGTCCTGTGGACATGCCCAGTACCTTAGTCTCTTGTACTGAGGGGCCCAAAACTAAACAGCACTCAAGATGCAATCTCACGAGTACCAAGTATAGTGGGACAATTACTTCCCTATTCCTGTTGGCTGCACTACTTCTGATACAAGCCAGGATCCTACAGGCCTTGGCCACCTGGACACAGTGTCAGCTCATATTCATAATATATTGGCAGCAGGTATTTCAGTTCCAAATAGAGATGACAAGATATTATGAAAAGACAATAGCTGAACTTAAGGCAGAAGCTTTTTCTTATTCCAAATTCACAATTGAAGGGAGAAGAATGGCTGAAAATAAGCTAACCCTTCTAGCATTGATAACAGTACTTTTAATAGAATGTAGAAACTTACCAGGCCCACTCGAGGGAAAGCAGATGAAGGACAGGATAGTTACAATACAGTCCTGGAGAGAAAAAACTGTCATCAGATCATGAAATATTTGGACTCAAATAACTGTATTAGAACAGCTGATTACTGCCTCAACAGCAGGGTTTTAAAGATCCAACATTTAATGGGCAAAAGATCTGACTAGATCTTGCACATGCCACCTCCATCAAATTCTTTACTTGGTCACTTGAAAGCTGCATTTCCCAAAGTAGAGATAAATTGCCCTTGTCATTGTCCCCTAAGTATTAAAAGCTATTTAAACTCAACCGTTTTGTATATAAAGTTACAAGTCCTGCAGCTGAGATGCTCTAACCATAGCTAAAAAAATAGCAATTTTTTCCATTACTGCAGCTCAACTTGCAAAACCCACAACCGTAAATACCTTTAAAATGAGTTTTAGTACAATTCTTTGGGTTTGAATAGAAATTTGTAAGTGTCAAAGCACAAACCCCCCCCCCCCCCAAAACCAAACACTAAATCCATCCAAACTAATGCTTTAATTCTGCAAAGGATATCTGGATCATGTCTCAGCTCAGACCAAACATGATTAATTTGAATGCAGATAGAAAAATCAAAAGGTTGTTCAGTTTTGTTTTTTTTTTAACCTAGAATGAAAACCAGTCACTTATTTTCATTTGAGCTTTGTTATAAAACTTCGTGTGGGTGACACTTGAGACTCCTGACGAAATCGTAAAGGACGTACTATGAGATAAAGACTTGATCACTCAATAAGAGTGAAAGGTATAAAAAGCATATTATTAATAAAGAAAAACATTTGAAAAGTCAAAATCATTACTGAACTGGCTGAGAGTTTAAATTAGTGTGAAAAGTTTAATTTGCATGAGGATGGATGCAGTTATCGATTTTCAGCCAATTCTATTGAAAACAAATTGGCATATTTGATGCCCAAACAAAAAGTGGGAGGCTTTTATACAGAACTCAAAGTGAGACTAATCCATGACATTTTGTAAGGTCTGTTTCTATCAAATGCCTATTTTTTCACCTCCCTGCCTTAAAATTGAAAGATGTTAGTCCCTATCACACACACCAGAAAAAAAAGTTGCAATTTTAGAATATTTTCTAGCAGAAAGCAAATGTCAATATTAAGTATTTAACTCCACTCTTGTTCATAGCTACTTTTTGAAACCTTCCAACGATGTGTGGTTATTTCATATACACAGAATTGTAATGAATACAGCTTCCTATCAGAAGTACACAGTATATACAAGTGTAATAATACAGCTTCCTATCAGAAGTACACAGTATATATACAAGTGTAATATAAGCATGTAAATTATTAGTGATAATTTTGCTAAAGTCAGTCCTCTTTCAAATTCTATCTGTATGCCAACAGCAGCTATCAAATGGAATAATGCTGAACTGTAATGGGTTAGATAAATCTCACCTCCAGCAGCTTTCAACTCATATCAAAGCCCTAAAAGCTTTTCAAAGTGCCCTAATTCAATTGACAATCTCTCTTAGAAGATGAGAGACAGAAGTTTAGCCCCAGGCTAAGCAATGACTTCAGGAGAGCTATCCCAGGTCAGTATTGGGATACAAGCCAGATAAATAAAGTAAAAACAATCACTAATACATAGGCAACTTTTAGCTACTTCAAGACTTGCAAATTGCATCAACAGAAAGATATCCAGACTATGAATAAAAGGTTATAGTTTTGAACAATAGTATCTATAAGCATAAGAACAGAATCCCCACCCACACCAACTGCTGCCAAAGGTTATTTAACATTGCATTACTCTCATTTGGTGACTCCTTACGTCATATTAGGTACCCTGCACCTAGTTAAGTGCCTTGCTTGCTCTCCTCGAAGGATAACAGCTACAAAAAGCCAATACTTGACAGGAGGCTTTGTTTTATTTTTAAGACTACAATGTTTTTGTTGATTGTTTAAGCATTCAGTGTACACACTTTAATGAATATGTTTATACAACTAAATCACACCTTGGCAGTTATTCCAGTGGCCACTTTACCTTGCTTTGCCCCCCCCCCCCGTTCCCCTCAGAGAAACCCAGCCATCAAGTTAGCATGGATCTAAAGAGATTGACTGCAGTCACTCCAACAACACAATGTGCAGAAGCTGAGATACAGAGTTGCTAAGTCAATGTGCTTTTCATCAATTTTCTATCAAAAGTGATTCCTGGACTATGGCACCAACTTAAGTTTCTAGCTAGTTGATGTATCACTTTTTCATACAATGTTTTGAATGCAAAATAAAGTTCAATAATAAACTAAACATGCAATGAATTTTCCTTAATAGGCAGTTTTGAGACTCTTCTATTCCTAGTACCATGTAGAGCCCAAGTCTCAACCTGAAGAAAAACAGAACTCAAGATCCTCATGAACATTCCCAAAGAAAAAAAGTAACAAATTGTACCCACACACAGTCATAATCCAAAACACGTTTCATGACTAAAAGCTGCCATTTCCTTTTCCAAGTGCTCCCAAAACAACAAAAAGCCAGGTACTGCAGGAGTTGTGAACTAGGTTTCACTTCTGAAAGAATACTTTAATTCATTTTCTTAGCAGATGCAGATGACTGCCCCTCCTTTGTTAAGCTTCCTACTGACAAGTATAATAGACTACTCAATTCAAACACTACATTTGATATACAGTCTTTCAGAATGTGAACTTTGACCACTTGTGTGCACATGTAGATTCAGTTGTAGGATCTTTTTGATGTGGTATTTTTGGATGGGTATTCCACTGAATGCAGACCAACATACAAACAAGATTAGAGAAGCCTCTTTCCTGCTGCTTCTGGTGAAGGTCACAGGTGATAATTAAACATGTCTAAGTGATTATCCTTTTGTATCTAAAATAAACATGAAGACATTCCCACATTTTACAATACCCAGCATATTCCTCAAGTGTAGGATGTTCAAGAGTACAACAGCACTGTTAAAAGTTTTTCCTATCAACCTTCCAAACAATCTCAGTCATTTGTGTCTAGATTAACTAAGAGGCCTTGCCTTCCTTAAATACTCCTGCTCTCAAGTGAATACTGCTGAACATAAGATGGTGAACAGCAATAACTAAGTCTTACATTGTCTAAGAAGAAGCCCTTGATCTCTGGAGAAGGCTGATTACACAAGTCTATGTAGTCCAATAATTTCTGGGAAAAATAACTCATGAACATATTTTTAGTTTTAATTCAGTAAGTTGGGCTACATTCACACTTTTATTGCTACTTCATAGTCAACTGCATAGCACAGAAGCTGGTAAGAAGTCTTGCAAAAAATTAAGCACCTGCTACCCAGTTCTACCACTACCATATTTTCAACAAGCTTGGAAAAAATAGAGTACAACATGGCAGCTGTGTTTTAAATAGTTCCTCTATTGGAACTATTGAGTTGCTGCTACGCAGCAGCTCAAACATTCCTAGGTACAACACAGGCCTTGGAGTAGATGGAAAAACACCCAAACCATCTTAAAAGCAGCCTCACCCAAACTCAGAATACTCATCTTTATTCTATTACTTCCTTTCTCTGGTACACTTAATGCAAGAGAAATACTTTATCTTGCAGTTTAAACTGAAAAGAAGATTTACTCCAATTCAATTTGCTTCACAAGCACAAGACTTAATCTTGAAATCATCCTACTGTGCAGGCTTAGATATGCTACATTATGCATTTCCATCTGTCTGCAGCACTCCAGAAAAGACCACTGTTGTCCATGAGCCATGTTAACTTCTAAAATGCCGTCAAGATGCAAATATTAAGCCTTTTCTGTACTCAAGGAAGGCTGGTAAAGAATTAAGCTTTGGTAATAAACTATATCACTGGTCAAACACTCATTAGGGAAACAAATCAAGCATTCTGGTGCAAATGAGATACCTGCAAAGCCACATACTTACAAAAGTGAGTTCTGCCCAAGTGCATGAAGTTATTTGAGCTGAATTCTCAATAGATGGGAGAAACCAAATAAATTCAGTGGTTAAACTCTGATGAAGTCATAAGGTATGCATTTAAAAGATATCTTAAAGGTGCTTTTTATGTCATACTAGTCTAGCCTGGAGAATAATTTAAAATAAAAATGCATATTTAGATATATTGACTGGTAAAAGCACTTCCTCCAGACATCTCCAAAAGTTAAATTCACACAGAAGGGTTCCATTTAAACCCAAGTTTAAGACCAAATAGACAGTGGATAAGTAGCTTACACAAAAAACACTGCACAACAAAATTAAGAAAACCTGCTCATTAGGTACAAACCTAGGTTTCTGTACAAGCATGTTTCAGAATTAAACACAGAAGTAATCTATTGGTAAAAAAAAAAAAGTAAAATAAAAGGTGGACTACTTTGTTTCGCATATAACTGCATCAACATGACTGATGTCTTTGGAAGCAAGTTCTCTGCCTTCTGGGCAGATATCTCTTCATTCATAGTCATGGTGCTTTCTAAGATCCCTATCAGATCAATCAGAATCCAGACTAGGAATCAAATCTTAACATTTCTAGTAAGCAATACTTTGTACAACTTCAGTGTCCCAGAACTATTTTCAAATTCAGAGGTGTTTTTTTAAGATATAAATTAAGTTTGTATCAGGTGATGATGGAAGTGGTCAGAGAAAAGACTGATTACAGAACTAATAGTGCTGTGGTCTCCTCTTACCTTGAGGACACATTAAGATAAATCTGCAGCTAAGCTGTAGTTTTGCTAGACTATGGTCCTTTTAATTATTTTTAACTACAAATACGTTAACATAAGAGACTATCATATAAATATTGATTGCACTAAATACTGAATCACGCATATGTTTAGAAGAGAGTGCTTTGATTACATAAAGAATCCAAAGAGAAAATTCACTTAGAGACATTTTGTTGCACTAATAATTTAACTTATTTAATTTGAACTCTCACTGGAAACTCCAGCACTGTTTAGAATGCAGATTTTTTTAATTATTATTTGCTCCATTAATTTACATTTCTTCACACAGTTGTATATTTCACATATTCAACTTCTAAAAGGAAATTACAAATAGAAGATTGCCAGAAGTCCACATTGGTATTATCCACTAAAAAATAGCTTTGCTGTTGTGAGTCTGCTTGGCAATTCCTAAAGAAACATAGCAAAACATTAACAGACTAAAAAAATAACTGGAAAGAGTTCCATGAGGCTTTTTGAAAAGAAAAGAGTATAATACACTGTAGCAGTTCTGATTGGAAGACCATGGCACACTGTAGTGTCAGTGATCCACTCTGGCTAGTTAATGAGCCCAGCCCGTGCTGTGCACATCTCTTGGTCACAGGATAAATTTAGCCAGCTCATAGCACAGCCTGTCTGCAGGCAGCTTCCACTTGGTACCAGAGATAACACCACTAGCACATCCTTGTCTTTATCAAGAAGTGCAGCTATAAGTTCTCCTGTGAACATCATTCCAGATTGACAGTAGAAATGATGCATAAAGTTTTTTTTTTGCGAGAAAATTCTAGAATAGCTTGAAAATGAGGTGGCCGTTTCTGCAACGCAGGGTCTGTGCAGTGTGCTGCACAGGGACTGAAGGCTCATTTGACACTGCACAAGTTGTGTTCCCAACTTCTTTAGAAGGTGCAAGGGATGCATGATTATCTATGCTATTCCCTCTTTATAGCGTCAAATCGAATATAAAGCATTTCAAATTATACTGTACAGAGTTTGAATATCTTTCTTATTGAGATCATCAGGGACCAGCACCTCTTGCTGCAAAACACAAACCACTCAGATTTTCTTCCAGAAGGTCACTTCTGAAATTCTTGCATGTAAAAACAGAAACAAAGAACAAGTCCCAAATATCTGTTATGTGGCACCGTAACAGACTGATCATCTCTCATTCACTGAGCATAAAGAGGTTGTAATTTAAAGCAAAGCACTTTTTTTTCCAGCCTCTTCACCCTTTTTTGGCTCCAAAACCCTTTCAATTAAACAGAAATGTCAGTATTGACTAAAACTAGGAGAGGGAAACATATTCCTGCTAGTTCTAAATTATGTATACATTTCTAAGAGCCAAATGAACCATATTTTTAGGCTTGGCATTAGATAGCCCATAATGAAGTACACAAATTTAATACAAAAGAAAGTCAATTCATGTTAAGTCTCATAAAGGGGACACAGGTACACAAGCAGAATCATCACCCAAGTACAAGAGACTTTTCTTTACAAATAAATTTGAAGCAAAGCACATTCAAAATATGCATCATTTACCTCCTCATAGGCAAACAACTTTTTTCTTAATGCAATGCTACTGGATTTTTGAAATAGGATTGTGAGAGCATTGAGATACGAGACTATATTACCCACAACAATGTACTTGCAGTTTCACCAACATCACAACAGAGTGGCTCAAGCTACCACAGACCCAACAAACATACAATCATCATCTTCATAGATATTTAAATAAACAAACAAGTCCCACTACAAATCCATTAGTTTTTTCCTTTCCAAAAATCTAGCACTCAAGTTAGAGGTAAAAATTAAACAGAGCTTGTCAGACCAAGTAGATACATTTCTTTGATAAAGTAAATGGCTTTCTAAACAAGTCAAATGTAAGAGGTTAAATCTAATTTAGAGAACATTTCCAGAGTGATTCCAAAATGCATCAGCTAAGACAAAGCTGGGAACTTCATAGGCAATCTACAGAAGAGCAGACAGGTCAAAGGCCATGCTGAACACAGGAAAAAAAGACTAGACAAAAATAAGATTTAACACTTACAGGGACTGCAGAAATAGGAACATATATATACATATATATATAAAAATTGAAGTGTGCAGATAGAGAAAAACAAAACACCAAAACCACCCTTTCTCTAACTGCTGAGTCATTTGTTGAAAGAAACCAAAAGAGGAAAGGAGAAAACCCTACCTGGACTAATCCTTTGTAGATGGAATTTGTCTCCAATGATGTAGTCCTAAGAGAAGCAAAGGCTGTCCTCCACTAATATCCAAGAAAATACTTGTAGCAGACAGGGACACCATCCCCATACAAACCTGATCTGGATGCCTAAAGAGCTTTATCATCGTGTTTAAAGAAAGCAAACAAAACCAGAATCGGAACAGCAAGACTAGCAATGCTCAGGACAAATGGTGACCCTTAAAGTAGACTAAAGGAACTGAGCTTTCTAGCATAAGAAATAGAAATGAGAATACACTGGAAGCAGAGAGGAAGGGATAGACCAGCACAGGAAACGCATCTGCCATCTCAGGACAGAAGTAGATGGTCCATCTGTGCTCAGCTAATGCTTATTCAAGCCACTGTGTGAGGAGACTACTCTCACTGGAGTGACAGCATGGCATGCCTGCAGTCATGACATGTCACAGAAGGTATCAGGGAAGCAGCAAATATTACACGCTTAAGTGACAGCTAAAAGAACAGGCCTCCTTTGTTGTTCCTCTGTCCACCAAACCAATGCAGCAACAATGAAGACAGAAATAGCACACCAATGCTACAGTCGTCCAAGTTCCAAAGAAATCTTAGTTTGGAGCACAGAGTATGGAAAGTCTTCTTGGTTCTTCATCTATTCTTTCTTAAGCAAGGAAGATTACACAAAAACCCATCTCAAAAGGTGTAGACCGGGACTGTTATCTGTGGCATGCTGTACCTTTTATAGCTCTCCTAGAAACCATCTTACACAACAGTACATCAAGTTCTTCATCCCAGTACTAACATAGCTTATGCAGAGTCAGACACCTTCCAAGTGCACAAAAACATTTTCAAGCTCACTTATAATGCCTTTTTATTCTTGTAACCACATTCTTGAGTCTGTACCATGCTAGGAAATAGGAATACATAATCCTAAGACAATGGTATCAGCACTATCCTCCAGCATTCTAAAGGAAGCCTCAATGGTATCTATTTAATTCTGCATAGAGATAAGTACTACAATAGAAAATTAATTTTTATCCACTTAGCTTTCAGAAGCCAGACAGATACTCACAATACCCATTGTATCACAACATGCTGCAGTGCTCCAGACATCAGAAAGCAAACACAGGAAGATAATACTGGAGAATATTCACAAAAAATATTACATGATTTCTCTGCTATCAGATCCTTTAATTATATTATGGTTTATTAACTTCAGTCTTCAAGAGTAGCAGAGGTGCAAGAAAGCCACCAGCATAACAGTTATGATTATTTAAAAAATCCCCATTTCCTGGGGAAAAAGCAATTGCTTGTGCATTCTCTTCCATCTTCAGCATACTTTGCAACAAAGTCATAAATAGCCAGAGACCCTTGAAATAGCCAAGACCACTCCTGTAACCTCACTGCAAACAAAACTGAAATCAGAAAATATTCTCAGGAGGAGCCTTTAACTATACCCACAAACCTGAACTAGCTCTGAATTAATTTAAGTACCACCAAGAGTGCTGTTGTGTCATAGCAGAACAAAGTAGACTACAAATCATATTTAAGAAGTCAGGCAACTATTGGAGTTGATTTTGTAGTCCACAGAATATCGTGCTGCTATATTAAGCTACCAGTATAATGCATTATATGATAATGTAATACCATATGTGCTGATGTATTAACTGAAGCACATTGATATTCTTACTTGATACTAATAAAGGTCCTATAAGGAATTCCACAGCAATAAACTTAGATGATGATGGAATGGGACAACAGTCTTGATAGTATTGGAAGTCCTGCTAGTTTTGCTGAGAGCAGAGTAGTGAAACACCATGTTTTTGACTATTCAGGACCTCCATTCTACATTATTTTCCAAGCTCAAACACTGCTTTCCAATACAAGAATCACAATCCAACCCAGTTACTAGTGATGCTTACCTCTGACAGATGACTAACTCTATGCAACTAATTTTATTTCTATCTCAAATTCCTCAACTGTAAAAATTATGAAGAATAGGAGAAGTGTTACCATAAAGTACTTAAAGGAGGAATGTTATACAGTAATAACACCTCTTACTAAGGCTGTTCTGGATTGTAATACAGGTTCTCTTCGGTTCCAAGGGCTGGAAGCATACATGTTACTACTTTTCCTAACAGTGGTCAGTTACCACTGTTGCCTCATCTCAACAATATCAATTTGTATTTATACTCCTTACCCTAACTAGAATTGTGTGGATGTTTTAAAAATATGAACAGTTGTCTAGTAGAATAAATTAAAATTCCAGTAAGTCTAAAAAGGAAACTGATGGGTTTTCAATATTTATAGACTGCCAAGACCAAGTAGTGTCCTATCAGGATAACAGATGTTGAGAACAAACAGAAATGTCAAGTGAGGTCACAAATCAAAAATATATAAATACATTCTATCTCTGCAAGATAATTATTAGCACACACAAATACAGCTATAAGGTTTAAGAACAGTCAAACCCCAGCGTTATGGGTTTAAGTTTTCCTGATGCTGCTTAAGTTTCATGAACTTTCCAGAAGGGAATATTATTACTTCCACAGACAAGAATTAAACTCCATCTAGGAAAATACAACTAACAGGGCAGCAATGCAGAAACACATCTGATTTAACTCTATTAGTTCTGACATTGGAAAGTTGATTCATAATTGCAGCAGTGACTTGTATCTCTTCTCAGAAGCAGCAGCTTTTCATCTTGTTTAAGAGGAAAGACAGTTGTTCTTGGAAGCTAGCCCTGGCAAGCTGAAGCACTTGATTCTAGATGTTCTGTCTAAATATCAAAAATAAATTAATGAGACTATACAAGTTTCCAATTTACATCTGAACCAAACTCAAGCACTCTTTTTGTATGTGGACTCTCCTGAAACCCATAGCGTTTTCTTTTTAAAGAATCTCCCCATTCTAAAGTAAAAAAAAAAAAAACCAAACCACAAAAAACACAGCAACAAACAAACATCCCCCCCAAAACCATACAAAAAACAACCCCAAAAACCAAAACCCCACAAAAACTTGTGAAACTCTGCAGTCAAACCCTCGTGTGAATTGGAATAGGTTTTATTAATCCTCTGATAGGGAGCATGCTGTCCATACAGACATATCAATCTCAAGTATATTCCTCTCTATATTACTCTATATTATATATTTATTGAAGAAACTAAACACCTACATCACCTTTTAATGAAATTAAAGGACTGAAGGACATATTTCATATTGTACATACCGGCAAATTCCATAGCAATACCTAAACATTACTCTGTTTCTGAGAGCTGCACATATGCAGAGGATCACAAGAGCTAAAAGCGATGTTATTGCTTATCAGAAGTACCTCCTAGAACAATGCTAAGTTTCATAGCCATGTACAAATGATCCAACTTGAGTGCTACAATAAACCTGCAGTAATCCTGATTTATTTCCTGAACAGACAAAGTTAGCTTGGCACCTATGTCCATGCTCATACTTCCATCAATTCCACATATGTTGTGCAACAGTCTTCTGGCGCACAAAATTTCTTTTGAGTAGGTCGTCTGAGGAGACCTAACAACTGGTAATTTTTTTTCAATTATCAGTACTGCTAGAAAAACACTTTGTGATATGAAGCCAAGTTTAATAACTGCAAAAAACAAGCGTCTAGACTTTATTACCTGAATCAATTAAGAACTTCGAAGTAAAAACCTCCAGTCCCATATTCGTACAAAACTGAATAATAGGTTGAAACAAAATAGACACTACTTCTAACAACTCCAATGGAGTAAAGCACTTCAATACTGACATACCCCTTCTCTCTTCAATTAAGCAATGTTTTGCTGCTTTCCTGACTTTAAGTTAGTGTCATCAAAAAGTTAGCATTTAAGCAATGTTAATATTTAATAAACCACAGAAAACAGCTTCCCTGTACTGCAAAGGCACTGGCAAAGTAACATTAATTCTCACACTTCCATAGGCATGGGCTGGAAGTGACAGTTTATCTTGTTAATAATTTGAACATAGTAGAAATAAGTTTCAGTTAAGACTTTTAAAATGCCTTCTCCAAATATTTTGGATTTCACAACAAGTACTTATCAATTTTTTTTTAATTCAGGTAAAAATAATTTGAAAGGATAAACACTTTATCATTACACTCTAAATATGCAGTTATGTTTAATGGGGTTTTAAGTGACAGTTTTAAAACCAGTCACTTTAAGTCCAAATAAACTACATATTTTTGTAGCTGTTATGCCACAAAAATGAAACTCTGTTTCCATAATAAACTAAATCCACAACTCAATTAGTATTTTCCACAGATACAAAGTGTTTATAACAGTATCTTAAGCCTACTAAAAAATTAGCAGCAACAAAACCTGATTGTGTTAGTAACCTATTCTATATTGGTATCACTGGATATCTTATTGGTGTTTAATCTCTTCAGTTTTTCACAATCAAATTCTCAGTTTCAGTATAAGAAATTGTATTGCAGTTTATAGTATCAGAACACACTGAGATGTTGAGCAGTTTCAACAGAAATGCACTCCCATAACTTAATTCAGGGTGTGTGAAGACCCCTATTTTGAAACAGAACGGCACCAAGAAGAATTAAATTGAAGATACTCCATTACAAGTTTTCTCCGAAACTCCCTTCTGATTGTCGAAAGGCCCTAGAATCCTCATGTGTACATTAGAGAAGGTTGTGGCAGCCCTATACCCCAAACAGCATTTGCAATAGCTTTCTTGAGCTACATAGCCTGCCTTTTAATGTACTATATCACTACAAAGTATAGCCTTTTTGTATCAGTAAGTTTAAATCAAATAACTAGGAAAACTATTCTCAAGTATTATGCAACTTTAGTTCAGTATTGAATTAGCTTACTGTTTAGTTATTCATAACTTAAGACCATGTGATTGATAACAAGCTTTCTGACACTAATGAGGCTGACTTCCCATGTGGCAGTGGCAGGGTTAATAAAATGTAGGCCACAGCCTCTCAGCTATATTTTCCATCTACCACAAAGCACAGACACAAGTTTGCAACTGTGGCTCTGAATTCACTCCATAAAGGATGCAAACATGTATCAGACAAGGCATACCATAGCTTGTGGCCAGTTAAGAAAAATAAAGCATATTATTTATTAATCATTATCTAATTATTCATACATATATCTTACTCAAGTAACACATAACCTATACCACTTAAACATTAAAACAGCATATTATTGAAGCGTTAGAATATTAATGCCATTATACATGGCTACCTGTGCCATGTGAACCAAGTATCTTCATAATGATAGTACAGAATTCTAACTTATCTCTGAAAAGAGTAACTTCAAGAACAACTGGCAGAATAACACTACTTGCAAGACAACAGCTGAACTGCTGTTAGAAGGATGCCTACAGAAAGGATAAATACAGCCCACAGGTTAGGGCACAGAATACAGACAGCAGTGTGAAACATTTAGACAGGCAACAGAGACCAGTGTAAATGACACCTTATCCCCTTAGTCACATAAAATATCCATTTCTAATCCTAGCTCAGTAAAGCTTTATGGTTTTAGCAGTAGCTATTGTAAGTTGAAGTAGTATTACTAGTGTCACAGTATCTTTTTCTACTTGTAGCATGTCAGGCAGAGCGGGCACAGTAGCAGCTAAAGCAACATAAGATTTTTCCCCTCCACAAATTCATTATATAAGTACTTTGCTAGCCATGACATACTGCTGTATGAAATTAATTTTATAACACTGAAATACCAATGGATATTTCTTCAGCATTACTGGTCCCTCTCTAAAATTCACTTAACATGCTTTCACCAACCTTGAAGAGCAGCTGTACTAATATCTTTTGAGAGATGAAGGCAATTTTCTCTTTCTCCCCATGAGAATTCTGTTTTTCTGAACGACGAAAAAAGAAAAAATAAAGTCAGAGCAGCAATACTATTCTCTGATGAGTACAAGGGAACAAACACATTAATACTGAAAATTTTGAAGTTACATGAATCCTACTGAAGCTGAAAGTTACGTTATGCTAATGTAAAATTCATTAGAATGTAAAACTATATGCGAATGGAAATCTCTGTGATAAACATTTTGTTATCTAGCTACAACATAATATTGCAAGAACTGAGGAAAATCTTTAAGAAAACTTGTACCCTATCCCAACTATTGACTCTCTACTAGTTATTCTCCTTTCTGCTCATGTCTCACACTGCTCAGCACCACAGACACTGAAGAAAAGCACTACTTAGGATAACTCTTCTATTCCCCACGCAGCTGAGTTACTCAGAATGAAAAACCCACATACAATATGCTTAAACAATACACAATAAATTCTATGAGTGATATACTATAGGATTTCAACGCCTAAGCCTTGTGGGTGTTCCCTCCCACTCACCCCCACCCTCCTCCTTGAAAGTGTAAGAGCGAGCTCAAGCAAGACAGAGCAGTAAGCCCTGATCTGTTGCCCTCTCAGCTAGGAAGGTGTCCAAGAAAAAAAATTTGAGGCGCTAGGAAATAACCAATGCCTTACTTTATCACTGCAGCAAACAAGCAAGGAAAGCTGGCAGTCGAGAGTACATATTGCTTAAATACTTCCACTGTAAGCGGCCACACATGTCCCAGTTCATTCTAACAATACCTCAAAGGTACTGTTTTAAATGACCATACTAGGTATTAATTCACACACAGTTAAGCTAATCGACATAATTAATAACAACCTTCACATAAAATTAAGCTTTAGGGAACTCAGCTTTAATCACTCCTACAGAACTGGTTAATACCAGTTATTCACCACAGGCAAATTCTTAATTGAAGCCAGGAAGTTGCCTCAATTTCACCACAGAACAAACTAGCACGAAGTAAGCCTTACATCGCTAGAACAGCTTAGGTAAGACACAAGTATAGTTACCATGCAAAAAACCCCTTGCTACAAGATCGCTGTCTTACCGGAGAAGAAAAATACATTGGCAAGACAGAGGAACTGGAGAGAACAACAGAGAAGTATGCTTCTTATTTCACACACAATACAGTCAGGCCTCAAAATTGAGTTCAAGTCTTCTCTCCCCTCGGAGAGGTTGGGACTTGGCACCCGCCTGCCCTTTGCTCGAGGGCAGGTGATGCCGTCACGCCATGGGCCGAGTGGTGCAGTTGCCGCCCGACCGCGCCGATCCCAGGGCAGAAGCAAGAAGCCCCAGGCGACCTGTAGCGCCCTGGGTCACTTGAGGACACGGGCAAATATCGGTTACGCAAATCAGAAAACGGTTTTCTTCCACGCCCCATGCGCACGGGAGCGGGGCGGTCGCCGGGCCCCGAAGCAGGCACAGACTCGCTCCGGCGACCAGAGCCCAGTCCCACCCCTAGCCCCAGCCGGCCTGCAGGCAAAGGCCAGGTAAGGGTTAGGAGGTTCCCCGAGGGAAGGGGTCGCCGCTGCGCAGGCCCCGCAGGTGGAGTGGTCACCCCAGCCTCTCAAGGAGGCGGGAAGAGCACAAGTAGCTTCCCGCCACAGGCGAGGACCAGCCGCTAGCTGCCCTCGGGAAAGCCCTATTGCATCCTGACCCACACTCACCTCCCCTCCTTCCGCCCATCCCTCCCGTGCCGGGGGAGGGGGGCACCTGTCAGCGGCCGTCGCTCCTCGCTTACCTGGCCGCGCCGCCGCCTCTCCCGCCTGGCCTGGTCTGGTCTGGTCTGGCCCGGCCCGGCCAGCCCACACGCGCGCGCCGCTGCAGCCGCGCAACGGCGTGCCGCCCGCGCGCTCCGTCCGCGAGGCAGCCGGCAGCACAGCGCGAGGCACCGGCTCTAACTGGCACTTCTCGGATCCAGCCCAGCCCCACCCCACCACCGTCACGTTACCGGCGGCGCCAGCCAATGGGGCGCGGGCGGTGTAACCGCTGACAGGCCGCTGGGCGGGGGACGGGGCTGCGGAGGACAAAAGCGCCCGTCTCTCCCGCGCCCCTCCTTCCCCCGCAGCGCTCACCTGTCGGGGCACCTGACGACATCTCCCGGACCGCCGCCGGGGGCGGCAGGGGTGTTCCTGGTACCGCCGCTTGTGCCCGCAGTGGAGTAAATCTGCCAGGCTGAGATGCTCCCTCCCGCCCCGGTGCTAGGGCAGCAGCCGCCCCCATCGGTGCCGGCATTTAAACGAATCGAGCTGCTCGCAAGCGGCAGAAAGTGGAAGAAGTGAAAGGCAATTATTGCCGACGAGTCAAAAATAAAAATTAATGAGGGTGACGCTTGCAATGAAGCAATTTAGTGTGACAGAAGGTGTGCGGTTTTTTGGTACCGGAGGCCTCGGCTGGGTCCTGGAGCGGCCTCGGGGGAGGCTGCGCGGGCAGCAGGAAGGGATGCAGTCAAGACCCCTTGAGGCTGAGTGGAAAGAACAGGGCTCATCCTTGCGAGGAAAGTACGACGGGAGACACTTGGGAATGTTACCGCGCGGCTGCATTCTGAGTAAGCTCACAGCCCTGCGGCCCTGCAACCAGGCGCGCTGCCGCTGTGTCTGCTCTGCAGCAGCGTCGTCTCTCCGCTGTGGTCAGGTGCATTCAGTGTCCAACCAGCTGTTTACAAACGACAGGAGAAAACCCATGTTTTAGTGTATGGCAAGACTCTTCAGCTCCAGTGAAAACTTGGTAACAACATAAGAAAGTTCACAAACATAGACAACGTTTTTTAAAAAGTCAACCATAGATTCGTTTGCCTAACTTCCTCTTTCTCCAGTGGACAGTGCAGTTCGCTCCTCCAAATGCCGTAAGAGGCTGATTCTGCTGGGTAGATGCATGAAAGCCTGAAGGAAAATTTTGATTCCTACCTAGATTTCTGCAAATAACTGGGATAAATGAACTGTCTGCCTCCTCTCAGATACACAAACTGCTCAATCTACTAATTTTTTTGCCACATTTTCATTACTAGTGACTCCATTGCAAGAATCTGTTCAAAACTCTATTTACAGTTATAATTATACTCCTCGCACTTGCTCTGCTACAGTAATGTTTATTTAGTTTGTCTAGCCATCAGTTTCCTGAGAAAAGTAGCCTATTTTCAAAACACTGGTTCTCCTCCATGGAACACCACATTTCTTTTCTTCACAGATATACGCAACATTCCCTCATTTAAACAGCACATACACTAAAATACCATCTTGCAAACGATATCCAGTACACTATTAGCTTTCACTCAATGAGCCATTACAATATAACATTCTTGGTTTAAAACATAAGCATGGCAGTTGAGCTAGAAGTGAAACTAATTAGAAATAAAAGTGAAGCTCCCTTTTAAATCCAGACACATGAAATACTAATGCAAACATGCATGCTGTAAAATAAAAAAAGCATGTTTGTTTCACTGGTTTGCAGTCACATGGGTAGTCTACCAGAGAAAATATTTGGGTTTTGTTTGTTTCATGCCGATAGTTTCTTCTCAGGGTGCTGGATTTTGATAGTAATCTAACCTCAGAGAAGCCTCCATTTTCATCACAAAGATTACAACAGCGTGGCATTGTCTTCAACTACTGCTCCAAGAGTTGTTGGCAAGGTTTGGAAAACAGCAGACAGCAGGCCAGGAAACTTCCCAGGAGACCAGCTCCCTTTTGTCTCATGACCTGCTGCCTCTTTGGTTGACTGTAACTCAGTTTCCATCATCAAGACAAATCTTGTGCTTTATTAGGGTTTCCCTGAGGAATTATTTCATCCATTTTACCCTGCTGAAACTATTTCCCCTTTCTGTGATTAAAATAAACAAAACTACTCTATAATCTTTCTACTAACTCAAATATGAAAAGTCTGTCTCCAGGGTTTGCCACATTGTCTTTATGTCAGCAATAGGCTAGGAAGTCAAATTTATGTTTAATTATAAACCCCAGAACTATTTATGCTAAATTGTAAACCAAAGAACTATTTGTGCTAAAAATAAAAGGGAAAGTACTCAATTAAGCCTGAACTTAACTATTCTAAGGTTCACAATTGCTTGAGCAAAAGTTTGCAACTCAAATTTCAAGGTTTGGTTCTTATTTACTCTGCTACTGAGTAGCTCCTAGGGATGCGCAAGCACTCGACTCATCAATCACACCCCATAAACCTCCAAGTGATGGTATCTGAGCAAAGAGAATATTTTGTTAACCACCTACTCAAGAACAATGCTGGTTTTAGCTGTTCAGCTCCTGACTCTATACCTAGCAGATCATGTTCTTCTTTGGGGTTATCTTAGTGAAATTATTTTAGGATTAATAACTTCTAGTCTTTTTCAAGTAACATCTGGAAAATATTCTTCAAGCTCTATCACCCTTTCTAATCATAAGATTACAAATCTTTCTAATCATAAGCCATCATAAGATACTGAAAAACAACAGCTTGGCAGTCCAGGGAAAGCTGAGTTTCATTTCACACATCATGCCACCCCCTGATCTTTTTTAACTTGATATTTAGATGTTATAAAACCAACTTTGAATCTCAAAAGAAGTAACAGTTTCAAATGTTATGCTCAGCATGACTAATGGTGTCCTGAGCACCTACAAAAATCCCTTCGCTTGTAGGATTTTGGGAAATTTCATGTAGTAAGAAAGGGAAAGCTATAAAGAGGAATCCTGTATGTTTAAGAAACTAAAATTTATAGTTAGCATTTTACTATAAAATATTTCCTATTGAAATCGTTTTTACTATTAGAGAGATGATAGATAACTTGTCTTTTAACCCTCCACTAGTGCTTGGTGTTGCAGGAGCAACAGCATCGTGATTAGCAATTGCTCTGTCAGCAGTTATCTGAAGGCAGTTCTTTGAATAAAGCACCCTATGACGACTTGCCTTGTGATCATCCAGTGTATTTCTGTCTGTTTCTCAGGATCCCATCTTGTGATATGAAAGGCTATAGCTTTATAGTTAGCGAAAGCATGAACCAGTTGATTATAACCCTCTAAAATGCCATACTACTATTCATTCTCCTAAAGAGAATAAAAACCCCGTAAGCTGCATATAATTTAATTCCAGTCCTGATTATTATCACACTTGTTCTTTATGGTATTTACCAAAGCTTCTTCGTTTCCTGAGAATTTATAAATTATGTTACATATGTGCCAGATCACTGATTTCGTGGTGCAATAGCGCGGCTTTCAGTTAAACCTCACACTGCAGGGGTGGGTATTTTGGAACAATGCTTCCCTCTGCTGGATCTGTGGGCAGTCACAGCTCTCGGTTGAACCGGAGGGACCTCCCCAAACCCTCTACCTCTAGCTCTAGCAAGACGCCTGCTCCTTCCAGACAGCTCTGGACAATAAGAAACTCAGAAGGGTCTTCTTAATTAAGGAAATTAATATGATAATCATAAAAGTTTAATCCAGAATCAACTAGATAGGAATATAAATTTAGTTTCTGCTCAAGAAAGGAGTATCTCAAAGCTGTAGATTCTGCTAAAATTGGAAATCTTAGGGTCACTTTGTATTCACTCCAAACCCCTGATACATTATCTTGAGAGCTGCACCAGGCAATTCCAAAGGAGATGCTTCCTTGGCTGGATGTACTTCAGTGAAAAAGCATCAGGTTCATAGTGTATCCCAAGAATAATACCATACATAAGCCATCCTGCAAACACAGAACATTTGAGAAGTCAGCATAGTGCTGCCTTTTGTCTCTGTGAGGAAGTGAGAGCAGACAAAGTGACAGCAGCATGTTTATATAATTTTTTGGCCCGTTACAGTGCAGGCAGCCTAATACCTGCCTGTATAGGGTTGCTAGTATGAATCTCACATTGCATCAATGAATATATATATAGATTTATTCTCTGCAAAGAACTTCTCTACACAATCTATGCTGATTTTAATTTACAACTCATGTCAACTGAAGCCCTC